>NC_048575.1:57663872-57756372 GCF_013265735.2 Oncorhynchus mykiss
GTCATCGTTGTAGATGAAGTGATAGAGGGAGCGTTGCTAACAGATACATGAACAGAGCAGTGTGGGTGAGTGAGGGTGACAGGACGCTATGTTCTAATACAGGCCACAGTCAAGATGGAAGCCGAACCGCCTTCATCCCTCCTCAAACCATCCACTCTGAAACATGCCCGCCAGGCATGGGCAGGCTGGCTGCTGGAGAGGGGGATGGAGAAGAGGGGGATGGCAGGGGGAGGGGTGGGGGTGTCCGTATCAATCCGTCACGGACTGACAGCTGCCTCCCGCTCCCTCCCGCCGCGGCCACGGGCAACTGACCAGAACCAGGCCAGAGCTGCCTGCCTGCCCAGCTGTGTGTGTGTGTGTGTGTGTGGGGGGGGGGGGGCAGTATGTGTGTGTGTAAATTCCCTCCCCCTTCTACCTATCCCTCTGCTCTTTCCCTCTTCTCCATCCCATAGTAGTCATATCCTCCTCTCCATCTCCCTCTCTGCCTGCCCAGCCTGCTCATGACATCTAACAAATCAATCAATCATCCTCAGAGAGCTGGCATGAGAGCTCTGCATTTATCTAGCGCACACCCTGAATGTCATACTTGCAGTGAAGTATTTTTATTTAATCTGACCTTCAAACACATCCACTTCTGCCCTCTGCTAGTGCCTCAGGTACGTGTGCAACATAACAGAGTCTTCGCTGAGACAGGAGAAACAAAGAAAACATTTCCTGTCCCCTACACCCTCTCCATCCTCACTGTCTCCTCCACCCTCTCCAGCCTCACTGTCTCCTACACCCTCTCCATCCTCACTGTCTCCTACACCCTCTCCATCCTCACTGTCTCTTACACCCTGTCCATCCTCACGGTCTCCTACACCCTCTCCATCCTCACTGTCTCCTACACCCTCTCCAGACTCACTGTCTCCTACACCCTCTCCATCCTCACGGTCTCCTACACCCTCTCCATGCTCACTGTCTCCTACACCATCTCCATCCTCACTGTCTCCTACACCCTCTCCATCCTCACTGTCTCTTACACCCTGTCCATCCTCACGGTCTCCTACACCCTCTCCATCCTCACGGTCTCCTACACCCTCTCCATGCTCACTGTCTCCTACACCCTCTCCATCCTCACTGTCTCCTACACCCTCTCCATCCTCACTGTCTCCTACACCCTCTCCAGCCTCACTGTCTCCTACACCCTCTCCAGTCTCACTGTCTCCTACACCCTCTCCAGACTCACTGTCTCCTACACTCTCTCCATCCTCACTGTCTCCTACACCCTCTCCAGCCTCACTGTCTCCTACACCCTCTCCAGTCTCACTGTCTCCTACACCCTCTCCAGACTCACTGTCTCCTACACCCTCTCCAGTCTCACTGTCTCCTACACCTTCTCCATCCTCACTGTCTCCTACACCCTCTCCAGTCTCACTGTCTCCTACACCCTCTCCAGTCTCACTGTCTCCTACACCCTGTCCATCCTCACTGTCTCATACACCCTCTCCAGCCTCACTGTCTCCTACACCTTCTCCATCCTCACTGTCTCCTACACCCTGTCCATCCTCACTGTCTCCTACACCTTCTCCAGCCCCACTCCTACCTGCAGTCATGCTATTCCACACTACTGATACTCTCTCCTCCATGTCCTCCCAATGTCAGATGAATAGTTTGATCTACAAAATTATATTTTCACGTTATGCATTATAGAATGTTTTGTTTATCATTTTGAGGTGAATGATAATTGAGCTACAAATCATTGGAGGTGGAGATGCATTGATGAGCCCATTTACCTTGCTGACTGTGTTGGCTACTTAATCCCCGTTTTACTGTCTGTTAGCAGCTGAAAGTGGTCAATCTACCATGCTCTCACAGTAACAATGTTAGGGTCTATGGTGTTGGAGTGTTTCTGCTCTCTACTCCGATGAACCCTCCACCACCACACACACACACAGAACACACGCGCACACACACACACACACGCGCACACACACACACACACACAGAACACACACACACACATACACACACGCACACACACACACACAACACACGCGCACACACACACACACACACACACATGCGCACACGCGCACACAGACACAAACACACACACACAGTCCCTCCCGCCCCTTCACCCTACTTGGAATTTAGAAGGGCCCTATGTGCCTTTAGTCTGTTTTTTCGCCCCTTCTGTTCACCCCTCAACCTCCTCCACCCCCTCCTCCCCTGTTTCCCCTGCAGGCTTGGCCCCTCTCCCTGTGACGGGGTGTGGGGGTCTGGGTTCTGACAGTACCTCAGCAGGAGAGCACGGCCCTGATGGATGCCACAGATGGGCCTTTCCCTCAGAGCTCCCAGGCCCGGCGCAGTGTGAGCTTGGCGGGGTCAGAAGCCAGGCCTCCCCATGAAACGCGTGTTGTGACAGAAAACAAAAGAAGGGCCCCCCATCCCCACAAACCACCCCACGACCCCCCGACCGAAAAAAAAAGCTGTGCCAGCCAGACACGGACGGGAGGCATGGAAATGGGGGAGGAGGGTGGGAGAAAGAGAGAGGGGGGGGGGGGGGGGGGGGTGAAAGGAGGATGGGGTCCAGAAAGAGGGTTAGGGGACATTTTGGGGGACATTTAATGTGGGGCGTCAGATAGAGGGCTCTGTTCTGTTGAGGCTTTGTCCATGCTTTTTGTCTCTGGTGATTGTGGATCTGTCTCTGTGTGTGTGCATGCTTTTCATGTTAATGCACGTGAGTGTGTTCGTACCCTGTTTTTTTGGTGTGTATGTGTATTTTCGTGTATTGTTGTGTTGTCTTATGCAGTTGTAGTTTCTCAGAGTGTCAGTTCAAAGTCCTCCCACATCCAAACAGATCCTTGACAGTGTTGTTTAATCTGTCAGTGTTGTGAATAGATGTTAGATAGATGTCCTGAGTGACATTGAGAGACAGACAAACTGTCTGTCTCTCCTCTAGACTGCTGCAGAGCACATAGACAGACCTTTGATGTTCACAGGATCACTCCAATCATCATTATCCTCCTCTCGGGCAGCTCAGCAGCGATCCTCTGACTGGAGAAAACCATCCATCCAACTTTATGGACCTCTATCCATGAGGGTCAGCAGCCACTCAACATCAGTAGGGTTGACAATAACTTGGGTTAATATTCCAATCAGTTAATGATTTGAATTTGAATTGATATTTACGTTTTCTACTTTCCACTAGTTTTTCCACTAGTATGTATCTGTCGAAATGAGGTGAATACCAGCCGAAACAGAACTGTAAAATAAGAATCACTGCTCTATGCACACATAAATCCCTTCCTCTTTTTCTTTCTCTCCATCCCCCCTTCTCTTGCTCTCTCTCTCTCCTCATACAGAGTATACAATATTGGAACAGTAAACATAAAACTCTGGGGCACAGGAGGATTACATCGGGAATATATAACTCTCTCTCTCTCTCTCTCTCTCTCTCTCTCTGAGCTAAAAAGGTGTCAACAGGATGTCTAAGACCGTGTTAGAGGCGATATGGACTTGCTCTGTATGTGTCTGTGTCTGAGTGTGGGGGTGGGATTTGTCATGATTGTGTGTACGCTGTGTGTGTGATTGTGTGTGTGTGTGTGTATGTGCCCCAGAGAGATGGGCGGGTTGAGGTTGTGTTGGCAGCAGTTTGTTTGTTTCCACCAATCTTGGCTGTCCCCCATAGAGGATTGCAGAGACTTAACCCACTAACCTTGAAAAGAGGTGCTTTGTTTATAAATAGCCCCCCACCAATTAGAGCTGTTTTTCTGTGTCCTCCCCACTGCGCACGGCACAATGGAATCCCTGACGAGTCGGCTCGTTAGCAGGACTGCACAGGAGCCACCACCTCTGTAATTAGAGTCTGCTATCATTCACCTGCCCCTGCCACACTGTCTGCCCTGCTACACACACACATATGCTTGCAACTTACAGACACAAAAACACAGACACCCACAGTACATACACACGGTACACAGAAAACACACACATGCTAACAATAGTAGAGATCTATGGGTCTGTACCAGAAATCAGGGGTCAAAGACAAACATTTCAATCATGAAGTGTTCCTCACAGACTAATTCGACCTTAGTCCCACTTCTCACACTGTGGCCTTGTATCATGGGTGCCAACAACAAGACACACACACCAAAAGAAGTGCTATAATTCTCTAGCACTTTAGCGAAGTGAGAAAAGGTGATCGGAGGCTGAATGTTAGTGGGAAACGTTTGAATTATACTTTAATTGCGTAACTATAAGTGCTGGAAATCTGTTGCGGTTTGGGTCGTTTTTTTTCTATCCCCCTCTGGTTCCAGTCTTTATGAAGCTATCCATTAACAGCTTAATTGCCGCTTGGTGGGATGTGTTTTGCTGTGGCGGCCACAGTGAGTAAAACACAGTGCCACCACCATGCTGTCTGTTGGAGGCTGGGCCTACCAGCTGGCTGGCTGACTGGCTGGGGGAGGGAGGGACTTCAGCTGGATCATTACACATAACCAATCAGCAGACTGGCATGATGCAATTATTGTCCATCACTAGCATCAGTGAGTCTAATATAAGACAATGAAAAGCCATTCTATTTCCTAAAGGGAGTGTTGATTTCTGTAGTCTCTTGCCTCTCCCCCTCTGCTCCTCTCTTTGTTATTGTTGCGGCTGTGAAATTGCCAGGCCTGATGTTGCTGATGACGAAGAGGGAGAAACGTAATGAATTCTATGTGGCCCATAAGAGGTTGACCTAGGGTTGATCAGGGGTTAACATCACTTCACCCCTAGGACATGACACATTAGCTATTATATCGTGCATTAGCAATCACGGTGTGGTGTCTGTGTGTCTGTTACCATGGCTGCCTGTCAGTGGGTGCTGCTAGTATACTGTACATCTGAACCTGTCTGTGTGTGAGTGTGTCCTATGTGTTGTGTGAGGCTGGGTGATTGGTGATATGTCACTGATACCCACCCCCAGACCACAACAAGAGCCTCTGTATTTCTGTCTATCAGGATCTAGCTCCTGTCTACTGATGAGCATACTGTGTTAAGTGGCATTTTTACACATTAATGCATTTGATTATTCAAATAGAGGGGGTTGGGGGTTAGGGTGTGCTTGTGGTATTGAAGAAGCCCCACCGCCCACCCAACACACACAACAATACCCCTGCATTTGACATTTGAGGCAACATCGTTAAAGGCATCACGGGTGCCAGAGGGCAGGGGGAACTTGTTCATCAGGTATTGTGGAGGCTAGAGGGTGGAGTGGGGGCAGGGGAGTAGGAGGGCAGGGGGAACTTGTTCATCAGGTATTGTGGAGGCTAGAGGGTGGAGTGGGGGCAGGGGAGTAGGAGGGCAGGGGAGTACGAGTGTCAGAGCCTCTGGGTTTGACATTCACAGAAGAAGAGACAGCAAAGATGGATGCACAGCAGAATTGCATCTATGCACGCATGAGAGAGCCCCCCCCCTGTCCTCCTCTCACAAACACTACCCAACCAAACTCAATCCCAGACCTGACCTTTGAGGAAAACTTGGGTCAACCTCAGGGTTTGTCTGTCTCTCCACCCCACGCAGAGATAGTTGAGATACAGTATCACAAACCCTGGCATAATACAGGAGAATGGGAGTTGTTTCTCTATCCTCCTTCCAGAACCAGGAGAAAACCAACAACCATCACTCATTAGACATGTGGGAGAGATGTCTTGGTATTTTACTCCTTATTTCTCTCAAGGGGTATACCGGTTTCCCTCTCAATCCTACCTGCAGCATTCACAGGGTCCATGACAGTAGAATGTTGAATACTCTTTTCAAAATATACTGTTTGTGTTGGAGGTAACACAACTGAAAATATGTGCAGTAAAAACCATAGAGGACTGGTTGTGTTCCCTGTGCACCCTGGGACTATTCCCAGAGACGGTGAGCAGCAGGCCCCAGCCCAGCCGTCTGGATTAGCCAAGCTGCCTGTCATTATTATCAGACAGGGGATCTCAGCAGATACACAGACAGACAGACAGCAGACCAGGGCCTAGAGACCTATTTTTAGGCCCAAGCTAAGGATCAAGGTAATGCCATGCTGTTTTATGCCATGCTTTCTTGCTCCCAAGTGATGCAGCGGTCTAAGGCACTGCATCTCAGTTCTAGAGGCGGCACTACAGACAACCTGGTTCGAATCCAGGCTGTATCACAACCGGCCGGGATTGGGAGTCCCATAGAGTGGCGCACAATTGGCCCAGTGTTGTCTGGGTTTGGCTGGTGTAGGCTGTCATTGTAAATAAGAATTTGTTCTTAACTGACTTGCCTAGTTAAATAAAGGTAACTTTTTAGGTTTTTTTTACAGGACGGCAGGCAGGCTCAGGGTCAGGGGCAGGCAGAGTGGTCAGGCTGGAGGGTTCAGGGTCAGGACAGACGAGGGTCAAAAACCAGGAGGGCGAGAAAAAGAGAGGCTTGGAAAAAACAGGAGCTGACAGGACATACGCTGGTAAGCTTGACAAACAAGGTGAACTGGCTACAGACAAACAGAAAACACAGGTATGAATACACAGGGGATAATGGGGAAGATGGGCGACACCTGGATGGGGGTGGAGACAAACACAAAGACAGGTAAAACAGATCAGGGCGTAACAAAGAATCCCAGTCTGTCCACTGCAGTCTGCAGGAATGGGCTCGTCAGGCAAACCCTACATCAGTCATAGGCATGTTAAAGAGAGTGAGCTGTCTTTCTGCAGGTCTGCACACAGGGCTAGGAGATGCTGCTGCAGGCAGGCATGGCTGTGATCTCTAGGTCTACTCGTTGCTGACGGCTGGAGGAAACCAATCAACCTTGGCCCCCTATTCCCCGACCCATCGTTTTGTTAATGACCTGGTCTGACAGGAGCGCTGCAGGAGCTGCCCCCTCTCCCCTCTGCCGCTCAATGACTGACCACCCCCCATCAACAACATGTAAATGAGAAGGGCCTGAGACCATCACAACACACCACTGCATCACACCACTCTGATTACTTCATACATTACTTAAGTATTGTTGTATCTGTGTCTAATGTCGTTACACCTGAAAAGGACTTTGGCAGCCATGTTGATGTTCTATTCAGCAGCCATGTTGGTGTATAGTTCCTTCCCCTCCTCCTCTCATCGTTCTCTCCTCCTCCTCCTCCTCCTCCTCCTCCTCCTCCTCCTCCTCCTCCTCTCTTCTCTCCATCCCTGGTCTGTGCTGCTCCCTGGTCATTAAGGTCATTGACCTGTCATCTGATAGCAGTCAATGAGCTATCCAAATGAGCAACCTAATATCTGACTCCCACTGCAGGCACAAACACTCTCAATGCCGGGGTGTACATTAGCAACATACGCAAGAAGTAGGGAGAAGAAAGAGTGAAGGAACGAGGGAAAAAGAGAAAGAAAGACATTTTTAAAAGCCTAATTTATCATTGAACAGTGTGGGTTTTTTCAGCTCAGTGGGACACTAGTATGCATACAGTCTATCATCTTTTGTGTGTTGCAATTGATGTACAGTGGTCCATAAAGCCCAGTAAAATGAATATGTTTCTCTTGAATAAATGGTGGATATATTGTGTGTATCTGGTGTGTTTGTGCTGTATTTAGCATGCAGCTACAATCCCCTGGCAGGCACAAAAGAGGTTTGGGACTTTTAAGCTGTTTGTTTCATCTCAGGTATTAACCCCAGTTTCATACCCACACAGAATATAATCATGGTTCCAAGCTGTTAGCATTTCCTTCCCTCTCCAAATCAGCAGTTTTAATCCCTGGAAACTAATTACGTTTTGGATAATTATCACTTTTGCCCATTTAGCCTGTTTATGAGTGTGTGTGTGTGTGTGTGTGTGTGTGTGTGTGTGTGTGTGTGTGTGTGAGCATGTGTATGTGTGCTCTCTCTCCCACATGCATGCGTGAGTGCATGTGGGAGAGAGAGAGATAAGGAAGACAGCGAGAGAGGAATAGAGAGAGCATTAAACAAGGCCTTCTTTATGCTTGTGTTGGTGCAGCAGCCTGCAGGCCTTGGGGTGGGCACTGACCACCCTCCTGAGACACCCACAATCTTCTGACAGTCGGGGCCCTGAACATACCTCACATTCCTTCTGCTTCACTGACTCCTATATGGCCCGCTGCTGTACAGCCTGTAAGAGATAACACAGGAATGGATGGCTGATGAACATTGGACTCCATACTGACTGAGAGGGGCAGACATAAAGCTTTCAAAAGCATTGCATGACACCTTGTCTAACCAATTGTAGACATAGAAATGTAATCTACTGTATGTACTGTAGGTCTGAATGAGAAGTGTGTGTGTTTGTAATGAGTGACTCTACCTCTCCTCCAACTCACCTGTTAATACTATCCTGCTGAAACCCCATCCTCTTAGCGTGTGTGGTGAGCGATCGTCTTCGCCCTGTAGTTGGCCCCAGTCAGTCCTATCCAGACTAGACCCCCCCACCGACACTCTCCCCTGGGATCAGGGTTTCTCTTTCTTCCAGGCTCAGGTTGCCGGCTCAGGTGTCCTGAATTCCCTCAGTCCCTCTGCTCCTGTTTCAAAGGGTGTAACATGCCTCCCCCCTCCGTGCCCCTACTTGTGTCAGCTACACCGTGTCACCTTTTCATCCACCCCAGTCAGGAGTCTTCACTGGGGACGGCTGAGATGACAAAGAAAAAACATTCAACTGCATATACAGTATCTAATATGACAACTTAAACATCAAGAACACAAATGACATGGAATTCTACTTGATAATGCTCTATAACAAATGTACTAACTTGTATAGAGGGTTTCTGCACAATAAGGTTCCTGGCCCTATCCTTCCCGGACACACAAAGACTAATCAGTTAGGATAGAGGAGACAGACCAAAAGGAGAAGTCTGGAGGGGCAGAAGTGTGGAAGAGCGAACAGCATGGCGGGAGATCTTATCCCCCATGAAGGTGTGGGTACAGTTTGTCACGTCCCAGAGGGACAGAGATAGCCATGGAGGTGTGAGTACAGTTTGTCACGTCCCAGAGGGACAGAGATAGCCATGGAGGTGTGGGTACAGTTTGTCACGTCCCAGAGGGACAGAGAGGGCCATGGAGGTGTGGGTACAGTTTGTCACGTCCCAGAGGGACAGAGATAGCCATGGAGGTGTGGGTACAGTTTGTCACGTCCCAGAGGGACAGAGATAGCCATGGAGGTGTGGGTACAGTTTGTCACGGCCTAGAGGGACAGAGATAGCCATGGAGGTGTGAGAACAGTTTGTCACGTCCCAGAGGGACAGAGATAGCCATGGAGGTATGGTTAGAGTTTGTCACGTCCCAGAGGGACAGAGGTAGCCATGGAGGTGTGAGTACAGTTTGTCACGTCCCAGAGGGACAGAGATAGCCATGGAGGTGTGGGTACAGTTTGTCACGTCCCAGAGGGACAGAGATAGCCATGGAGGTGTGAGTACAGTTTATCACGTCCCAGAGGAACAGAGATAGCCATGGAGGTGTGAGTACAGTTTGTCACGTCCCAGAGGGACAGAGATAGCCATGGAGATGTGAGAACAGTTTGTCAAGTCCCAGAGGGACAGAGATAGCCATGGAGGTGTGGGTACAGTTTATCACATCCTAGAGGGGCAGAGATAGCCATGGAGGTGTGGGTACAGTTTATCACATCCCAGAGGGGCAGAGATAGCCATGGAGGTGTGGGTACAGTTTGTCAAGTCCCAGAGGGACAAAGATAGCCATGGAGGTGTGGGTACAGTTTGTCACGGCCTAGAGGGACAGAGATAGCCATGGAGGTGTGAGAACAGTTTGTCACGTCCCAGAGGGACAGAGATAGCCATGGAGGTATGGTTAGAGTTTGTCACGTCCCAGAGGGACAGAGGTAGCCATGGAGGTGTGAGTACAGTTTGTCACGTCCCAGAGGGACAGAGATAGCCATGGAGGTGTGGGTACAGTTTGTCATGTCCCAGAGGGACAGAGATAGCCATGGAGGTGTGAGTACAGTTTATCACGTCCCAGAGGAACAGAGATAGCCATGGAGGTGTGAGTACAGTTTGTCACGTCCCAGAGGGACAGAGATAGCCATGGAGATGTGAGAACAGTTTGTCAAGTCCCAGAGGGACAGAGATAGCCATGGAGGTGTGGGTACAGTTTATCACATCCCAGAGGGGCAGAGATAGCCATGGAGGTGTGGGTACAGTTTATCACATCCCAGAGGGGCAGAGATAGCCATGGAGGTGTGGGTACAGTTTGTCACGTCCCAGAGGGACAGAGATAGCCATGGAGGTGTGGGTACAGTTTGTCACGTCTCAGAGGAACAGAGATAGCCATGGAGGTGTGAGTACAGTTTATCACGTCCCAGAGGGACAGAGATAGCCATGGAGGTGTGAGTACAGTTTGTCACATCCCAGAGGGACAGAGATAGCCATGGAGGTATGGGTACAGTTTGTCATGTCCTAGAGGGACAGAGATAGCCATGGAGATGTGAGTACAGTTTGTCACGTCCCAGAGGGACAGAGATAGCCATGGAGGTGTGGGTACAGTTTGTCACGTCCCAGAGGGACAGAGATAGCCATGGGGGTGTGGGTACAGTTTGTCACGTCCCAGAAGGACAGAGATGGCCATGGGGGTGTGGGTACAGTTTGTCACGTCCCAGAGGGACAGAGATAGCCATGGAGGTGTGATTACAGTTTGTCACGTCCCAGAGGGACAGAGATAGCCATGGAGGTGTGAATACAGTTTGTCACGTCCCAGAGGGACAGAGATAGCCATGGAGGTGTGGGTACAGTTTGTCACGTCCCAGAGGGACAGAGATAGCCATGGGGGTGTGGGTACAGTTTGTCACGTCCCAGAGGGACAGAGATGGCCATGGGGGTGTGGGTACAGTTTGTCACGTCCCGGAGGGACAGAGATAGCCATGGAGGTGTGATTACAGTTTGTCACGTCCCAGAGGGACAGAGATAGCCATGGAGGTGTGATTACAGTTTGTCACGTCCCAGAGGGACAGAGATAGCCATGGAGGTGTGATTATAGTTTGTCAAGTCCCAGAGGGACAGAGATAGCCATGGAGGTGTGAGTACAGTTTGTCACGTCCCAGAGGGACAGAGATAGCCATGGAGGTGTGGGTACAGTTTGTCACGTCCCAGAGGGACAGAGATAGCCATGGAGGTGTGGGTACAGTTTGTCATGTCCCAGTAGGACAGAGATAGCCATGGGGGTGTGATTACAGTTTGTCACGTCCCAGAGGGACAGAGATAGCCATGGGGGTGTGGGTACAGTTTGTCACATCCTAGAGGGACAGAGATAGCCATGGAGGTGTGGGTACAGTTTGTCTCATCCCATAGGGACAGAGATAGCCATGGAGGTGTGGGTACAGTTTGTCACGTCCCAGAGGGACAGAGATAGCCATGGAGGTGTGGGTACAGTTTGTCACGTCCCAGAGGGACAGAGATAGCCATGGAGGCGTGGGAAAGTTTGTCACGTCCCAGAGGGACAGAGATAGCCATGGAGGTGTGGGTACAGTTTGTCACGTCCTAGAGGGACAGAGATAGCCATGGGGGTGTGGGTACAGTTTGTCACGTCCTAGAGGGACAGAGATAGCCATGGAGGTGTGGGTACAGTTTGTCTCATCCCATAGGGACAGAGATAGCCATGGAGGTGTGGGTACAGTTTGTCACGTCCCAGAGGGACAGAGATAGCCATGGAGGAGTGAGTACAGTTTGTCACGTCCCAGAGGGACAGAGATAGCCATGGGGGTGTGGGTACAGTTTGTCACGTCCCAGAAGGACAGAGATGGCCATGGGGGTGTGGGTACAGTTTGTCACATCCCAGAGGGACAGAGATAGCCATGGAGGTGTGGGTACAGTTTGTCACGTCCCAGAGCGACAGAGATAGCCATGGAGGTGTGGGTACAATTTGCCACGTCCCGGAGGGACAGAGATAGCCATGGGGGTGTGGGTACAGTTTGTCACGTCCAGAGCGACAGAGATAGCCATGGAGGTGTGGGTACAATTTGTCACGTCCCGGACGGACAGAGATAGCCATGGAGGTGTGGGTACAGTTTGTCACGTTCCGGAGGGACAGAGATAGCCGTGGAGGTGTGAGTACAGTTTGTCACGTCCCAGGGGGACAGAGATAGCCATGGGGGTGTGAGTACAGTTTGTCACGTCCCAGGGGGACAGAGATAGCCATGGAGGTGTGGGTACAGTTTGTCACGTCCCAGAGGGACAGAGATAGCCATGGAGGTGTGAGTACAGTTTGTCACGTCCCAGAGGGACAGAGATAGCCATGGAGGTGTGAGTACAGTTTGTCACTTCCCAGAGGGACAGAGATAGCCATGGAGGTGTGGGTACAGTTTGTCACGTCCCAGAGGGACAGACATAGCCATGGAGGTGTGGGTACAATATGTCACGTCCCAGAGGGACAGAGATAGCCATGGAGGTGTGGGTTCAGTTTGTCACGTCCCAGTAGGACAGAGATAGCCATGGGGGTGTGATTACAGTTTGTCACGTCCCAGAGGGACAGAGATAGCCATGGGGGTGTGGGTACAGTTTGTCACGTCCTAGAGGGACAGAGATAGCCATGGAGGTGTGGGTACAATTTGTCACATCCCATAGGGACAGAGATAGCCATGGAGGTGTGGGTACAGTTTGTCACGTCCCAGAGGGACAGAGATAGCCATGGAGGAGTGAGTACAGTTTGTCACGTCCCAGAGGGACAGAGATAGCCATGGGGGTGTGGGTACAGTTTGCCACGTCCCAGAAGGACAGAGATGGCCATGGGGGTGTGGGTACAGTTTGTCACATCCCAGAGGGACAGAGATAGCCATGGAGGTGTGATTACAGTTTGTCACGTCCCAGAGGGACAGAGATAGCCATGGAGGTGTGAGTACAGTTTGTCACGTCCCAGAGGGACAGACATAGCCATGGGGGTGTGGGTACAATATGTCACGTCCCAGAGGGACAGAGATAGCCATGGAGGTGTGGGTACAGTTTGTCACGTCCCAGAGGGACAGAGATAGCCATGGAGGTGTGGGTACAGTCTGTCACGTCCCAGAGGGACAGAGATATCCATGGAGGTGTCGGTACAGTTTGTCACATCCCAGAGGGACAGAGATAGCCATGGAGGTGTGGGTACAGTTTGTCACGTCCCAGGGGGACAGAGATAGCCATGGGGGTGTGAGTACAGTTTGTCACATCCCAGGGGGACAGAGATAGCCATGGAGGTGTGGGTACAGTTTGTCACGTCCCAGAGGGACAGAGATAGCCATGGAGGTGTGGGTACAGTTTGTCAAGTCCCAGAGGGACAGAGATAGCCATGGAGGTGTGGGTACAGTTTGTCACGGCCTAGAGGGACAGAGATAGCCATGGAGGTGTGAGAACAGTTTGTCACGTCCCAGAGGGACAGAGATAGCCATGGAGGTATGGTTAGAGTTTGTCACGTCCCAGAGGGACAGAGGTAGCCATGGAGGTGTGAGTACAGTTTGTCACGTCCCAGAGGGACAGAGATAGCCATGGAGGTGTGGGTACAGTTTGTCACGTCCCAGAGGGACAGAGATAGCCATGGAGGTGTGAGTACAGTTTATCACGTCCCAGAGGAACAGAGATAGCCATGGAGGTGTGAGTACAGTTTGTCACGTCCCAGAGGGACAGAGATAGCCATGGAGATGTGAGAACAGTTTGTCAAGTCCCAGAGGGACAGAGATAGCCATGGAGGTGTGGGTACAGTTTATCACATCCCAGAGGGGCAGAGATAGCCATGGAGGTGTGGGTACAGTTTATCACATCCCAGAGGGGCAGAGATAGCCATGGAGGTGTGGGTACAGTTTGTCACGTCCCAGAGGGACAGAGATAGCCATGGAGGTGTGGGTACAGTTTGTCACGTCTCAGAGGAACAGAGATAGCCATGGAGGTGTGAGTACAGTTTATCACGTCCCAGAGGGACAGAGATAGCCATGGAGGTGTGAGTACAGTTTGTCACATCCCAGAGGGACAGAGATAGCCATGGAGGTATGGGTACAGTTTGTCATGTCCTAGAGGGACAGAGATAGCCATGGAGATGTGAGTACAGTTTGTCACGTCCCAGAGGGACAGAGATAGCCATGGAGGTGTGGGTACAGTTTGTCACGTCCCAGAGGGACAGAGATAGCCATGGGGGTGTGGGTACAGTTTGTCACGTCCCAGAAGGACAGAGATGGCCATGGGGGTGTGGGTACAGTTTGTCACGTCCCAGAGGGACAGAGATAGCCATGGAGGTGTGATTACAGTTTGTCACGTCCCAGAGGGACAGAGATAGCCATGGAGGTGTGAATACAGTTTGTCACGTCCCAGAGGGACAGAGATAGCCATGGAGGTGTGGGTACAGTTTGTCACGTCCCAGAGGGACAGAGATAGCCATGGGGGTGTGGGTACAGTTTGTCACGTCCCAGAGGGACAGAGATGGCCATGGGGGTGTGGGTACAGTTTGTCACGTCCCGGAGGGACAGAGATAGCCATGGAGGTGTGATTACAGTTTGTCACGTCCCAGAGGGACAGAGATAGCCATGGAGGTGTGATTACAGTTTGTCACGTCCCAGAGGGACAGAGATAGCCATGGAGGTGTGATTATAGTTTGTCAAGTCCCAGAGGGACAGAGATAGCCATGGAGGTGTGAGTACAGTTTGTCACGTCCCAGAGGGACAGAGATAGCCATGGAGGTGTGGGTACAGTTTGTCACGTCCCAGAGGGACAGAGATAGCCATGGAGGTGTGGGTACAGTTTGTCATGTCCCAGTAGGACAGAGATAGCCATGGGGGTGTGATTACAGTTTGTCACGTCCCAGAGGGACAGAGATAGCCATGGGGGTGTTGGTACAGTTTGTCACATCCTAGAGGGACAGAGATAGCCATGGAGGTGTGGGTACAGTTTGTCTCATCCCATAGGGACAGAGATAGCCATGGAGGTGTGGGTACAGTTTGTCACGTCCCAGAGGGACAGAGATAGCCATGGAGGTGTGGGTACAGTTTGTCACGTCCCAGAGGGACAGAGATAGCCATGGAGGCGTGGGAAAGTTTGTCACGTCCCAGAGGGACAGAGATAGCCATGGAGGTGTGGGTACAGTTTGTCACGTCCTAGAGGGACAGAGATAGCCATGGGGGTGTGGGTACAGTTTGTCACGGCCTAGAGGGACAGAGATAGCCATGGAGGTGTGAGAACAGTTTGTCACGTCCCAGAGGGACAGAGATAGCCATGGAGGTATGGTTAGAGTTTGTCACGTCCCAGAGGGACAGAGGTAGCCATGGAGGTGTGAGTACAGTTTGTCACGTCCCAGAGGGACAGAGATAGCCATGGAGGTGTGGGTACAGTTTGTCACGTCCCAGAGGGACAGAGATAGCCATGGAGGTGTGAGTACAGTTTATCACGTCCCAGAGGAACAGAGATAGCCATGGAGGTGTGAGTACAGTTTGTCACGTCCCAGAGGGACAGAGATAGCCATGGAGATGTGAGAACAGTTTGTCAAGTCCCAGAGGGACAGAGATAGCCATGGAGGTGTGGGTACAGTTTATCACATCCCAGAGGGGCAGAGATAGCCATGGAGGTGTGGGTACAGTTTATCACATCCCAGAGGGGCAGAGATAGCCATGGAGGTGTGGGTACAGTTTGTCACGTCCCAGAGGGACAGAGATAGCCATGGAGGTGTGGGTACAGTTTGTCACGTCTCAGAGGAACAGAGATAGCCATGGAGGTGTGAGTACAGTTTATCACGTCCCAGAGGGACAGAGATAGCCATGGAGGTGTGAGTACAGTTTGTCACATCCCAGAGGGACAGAGATAGCCATGGAGGTATGGGTACAGTTTGTCATGTCCTAGAGGGACAGAGATAGCCATGGAGATGTGAGTACAGTTTGTCACGTCCCAGAGGGACAGAGATAGCCATGGAGGTGTGGGTACAGTTTGTCACGTCCCAGAGGGACAGAGATAGCCATGGGGGTGTGGGTACAGTTTGTCACGTCCCAGAAGGACAGAGATGGCCATGGGGGTGTGGGTACAGTTTGTCACGTCCCAGAGGGACAGAGATAGCCATGGAGGTGTGATTACAGTTTGTCACGTCCCAGAGGGACAGAGATAGCCATGGAGGTGTGAATACAGTTTGTCACGTCCCAGAGGGACAGAGATAGCCATGGAGGTGTGGGTACAGTTTGTCACGTCCCAGAGGGACAGAGATAGCCATGGGGGTGTGGGTACAGTTTGTCACGTCCCAGAGGGACAGAGATGGCCATGGGGGTGTGGGTACAGTTTGTCACGTCCCGGAGGGACAGAGATAGCCATGGAGGTGTGATTACAGTTTGTCACGTCCCAGAGGGACAGAGATAGCCATGGAGGTGTGATTACAGTTTGTCACGTCCCAGAGGGACAGAGATAGCCATGGAGGTGTGATTATAGTTTGTCAAGTCCCAGAGGGACAGAGATAGCCATGGAGGTGTGAGTACAGTTTGTCACGTCCCAGAGGGACAGAGATAGCCATGGAGGTGTGGGTACAGTTTGTCACGTCCCAGAGGGACAGAGATAGCCATGGAGGTGTGGGTACAGTTTGTCATGTCCCAGTAGGACAGAGATAGCCATGGGGGTGTGATTACAGTTTGTCACGTCCCAGAGGGACAGAGATAGCCATGGGGGTGTGGGTACAGTTTGTCACATCCTAGAGGGACAGAGATAGCCATGGAGGTGTGGGTACAGTTTGTCTCATCCCATAGGGACAGAGATAGCCATGGAGGTGTGGGTACAGTTTGTCACGTCCCAGAGGGACAGAGATAGCCATGGAGGTGTGGGTACAGTTTGTCACGTCCCAGAGGGACAGAGATAGCCATGGAGGCGTGGGAAAGTTTGTCACGTCCCAGAGGGACAGAGATAGCCATGGAGGTGTGGGTACAGTTTGTCACGTCCTAGAGGGACAGAGATAGCCATGGGGGTGTGGGTACAGTTTGTCACGTCCTAGAGGGACAGAGATAGCCATGGAGGTGTGGGTACAGTTTGTCTCATCCCATAGGGACAGAGATAGCCATGGAGGTGTGGGTACAGTTTGTCACGTCCCAGAGGGACAGAGATAGCCATGGAGGAGTGAGTACAGTTTGTCACGTCCCAGAGGGACAGAGATAGCCATGGGGGTGTGGGTACAGTTTGTCACGTCCCAGAAGGACAGAGATGGCCATGGGGGTGTGGGTACAGTTTGTCACATCCCAGAGGGACAGAGATAGCCATGGAGGTGTGGGTACAGTTTGTCACGTCCCAGAGCGACAGAGATAGCCATGGAGGTGTGGGTACAATTTGCCACGTCCCGGAGGGACAGAGATAGCCATGGGGGTGTGGGTACAGTTTGTCACGTCCAGAGCGACAGAGATAGCCATGGAGGTGTGGGTACAATTTGTCACGTCCCGGACGGACAGAGATAGCCATGGAGGTGTGGGTACAGTTTGTCACGTTCCGGAGGGACAGAGATAGCCGTGGAGGTGTGAGTACAGTTTGTCACGTCCCAGGGGGACAGAGATAGCCATGGGGGTGTGAGTACAGTTTGTCACGTCCCAGGGGGACAGAGATAGCCATGGAGGTGTGGGTACAGTTTGTCACGTCCCAGAGGGACAGAGATAGCCATGGAGGTGTGAGTACAGTTTGTCACGTCCCAGAGGGACAGAGATAGCCATGGAGGTGTGAGTACAGTTTGTCACTTCCCAGAGGGACAGAGATAGCCATGGAGGTGTGGGTACAGTTTGTCACGTCCCAGAGGGACAGACATAGCCATGGAGGTGTGGGTACAATATGTCACGTCCCAGAGGGACAGAGATAGCCATGGAGGTGTGGGTTCAGTTTGTCACGTCCCAGTAGGACAGAGATAGCCATGGGGGTGTGATTACAGTTTGTCACGTCCCAGAGGGACAGAGATAGCCATGGGGGTGTGGGTACAGTTTGTCACGTCCTAGAGGGACAGAGATAGCCATGGAGGTGTGGGTACAATTTGTCACATCCCATAGGGACAGAGATAGCCATGGAGGTGTGGGTACAGTTTGTCACGTCCCAGAGGGACAGAGATAGCCATGGAGGAGTGAGTACAGTTTGTCACGTCCCAGAGGGACAGAGATAGCCATGGGGGTGTGGGTACAGTTTGTCACGTCCCAGAAGGACAGAGATGGCCATGGGGGTGTGGGTACAGTTTGTCACATCCCAGAGGGACAGAGATAGCCATGGAGGTGTGATTACAGTTTGTCACGTCCCAGAGGGACAGAGATAGCCATGGAGGTGTGAGTACAGTTTGTCACGTCCCAGAGGGACAGACATAGCCATGGGGGTGTGGGTACAATATGTCACGTCCCAGAGGGACAGAGATAGCCATGGAGGTGTGGGTACAGTTTGTCACGTCCCAGAGGGACAGAGATAGCCAAGGAGGTGTGGGTACAGTCTGTCACGTCCCAGAGGGACAGAGATATCCATGGAGGTGTCGGTACAGTTTGTCACATCCCAGAGGGACAGAGATAGCCATGGAGGTGTGGGTACAGTTTGTCACGTCCCAGGGGGACAGAGATAGCCATGGGGGTGTGAGTACAGTTTGTCACATCCCAGGGGGACAGAGATAGCCATGGAGGTGTGGGTACAGTTTGTCACGTCCCAGAGGGACAGAGATAGCCATGGAGGTGTGAGTACAGTTTGTCACGTCCCAGAGGGACAGAGATATCCATGGAGGTGTCGGTACAGTTTGTCACATCCCAGAGGGACAGAGATAGCCATGGAGGTGTGGGTACAGTTTGTCACGTCCCAGAGGGACAGAGATAGCCATGGTGGTGTGGGTACAGTTTGTCACGTCCCAGAGGGACAGAGATAGCCATGGAGGTTTGAGTACAGTTTGTCACGTCCCGGAGGGACAGAGATAGCCATGGAGGTGTGGGTACAGTTTGTCACATTCCAGAGGGACAGAGATAGCCGTGGAGGTGTGAGTACAGTTTGTCACGTCCCAGGGGGACAGAGATAGCCATGGGGGTGTGGGTACAATTTGTCACGTCCCGGAGGGACAGAGATAGCCATGGAGGTGTGGGTACAGTTTGTCACGTTCCAGAGGGACAGAGATAGCCATGGAGGTGTGAGTACAGTTTGTCACGTCCCAGGGGGACAGAGATAGCCATGGGGGTGTGAGTAAAGTTTGTCACGTCCCAGGGGGACAGAGATAGCCATGGAGGTGTGGGTACAGTTTGTCACGTCCCAGAGGGACAGAGATAGCCATGGAGGTGTGAGTACAGTTTGTCACGTCCCAGAGGGACAGAGATAGCCATGGAGGTGTGAGTACAGTTTGTCACGTCCCAGAGGGACAGAGATAGCCATGGTGGTGTGAGTACAGTTTGTCACTTCCCAGAGGGACAGAGATAGCCATGGAGGTGTGGGTACAGTTTGTCACGTCCCAGAGGGACAGACATAGCCATGGAGGTGTGGGTACAATTTGTCACGTCCCGGAGGGACAGAGATAGCCATGGAGGTGTGGGTACAGTTTGTCACGTTCCGGAGGGACAGAGATATTCGTGGAGGTGTGAGTACAGTTTGTCACGTCCCAGGGAGACAGAGATAGTCATGGGGGTGTGAGTACAGTTTGTCACGTCCCAGGGGGACAGAGATAGCCATGGAGGTGTGGGTACAGTTTGTCACGTCCCAGAGGGACAGAGATAGCCATGGAGGTGTGAGTACAGTTTGTCACTTCCCAGAGGGACAGAGATAGCCATGGAGGTGTGGGTACAGTTTGTCACGTCCCAGAGGGACAGACACAGCCGTGGAGGTGTGGGTACAATATGTCCCGTCCCAGAGGGACAGAGATAGCCATGGAGGTTTGGGTACAGTTTGTCACGTCCCAGTAGGACAGAGATAGCCATGGGGGTGTGATTACAGTTTGTCACGTCCCAGAGGGACAGAGATAGCCATGGGGGTGTGGGTACAGTTTGTCACGTCCTAGAGGGACAGAGATAGCCATGGAGGTGTGGGTACAGTTTGTCACATCCCATAGCGACAGAGATAGCCATGGAGGTGTGGGTACAGTTTGTCACGTCCCAGAGGGACAGAGATAGCCATGGAGGAGTGAGTACAGTTTGTCACGTCCCAGAGGGACAGAGATAGTCATGGGGGTGTGGGTACAGTTTGTCACGTCCCAGAAGGACAGAGATAGCCATGGGGGTGTGGGTACAGTTTGTCACATCCCAGAGGGACAGAGATAGCCATGGAGGTGTGATTACAGTTTGTCAGGTCCCAGAGGGACAGAGATAGCCATGGAGGTTCTGGGTACAGTTTGTCACGTCCCAGGGGGACAGACATAGCCATGGAGGTGTGGGTACAATATGTCACGTCCCAGAGGGACAGAGATAGCCATGGAGGTGTGGGTACAGTTTGTCACGTTCCAGTAGGACAGAGATAGCCATGGGGGTGTGATTACAGTTTGTCACGTCCCAGAGGGACAGAGACAGCCATGGAGGTGTGGGTACAGTTTGTCACCTCCCAGAGGGACAGAGATAGCCAAGGAGGTGTGGGTACAGTCTGTCACGTCCCAGAGGGACAGAGATATCCATGGAGGTGTGGGTACAGTTTGTCACATCCCAGAGGGACAGAGATAGCCATGGAGGTGTCGGTACAGTTTGTCACGTCCCAGAGGGACAGAGATAGCCATGGAGGTGTGGGTACAGTTTGTCACGTCCCAGAAGGACAGAGATGGCCATGGGGTGTGGGTACAGTTTGTCACGTCCCAGAGGGACAGAGATAGCCAAGGACGTGTGATTACAGTTTGTCACGTCCCAGAGGGACAGAGATAGCCATGGAGGTGTGAGTACAGTTTGTCACGTCCCGGAGGGACAGAGATAGCCATGGAGGTGTGGGTACAGTTTGTCACGTTCCAGAGGGACAGAGATAGCCGTGGAGGTGTGAGTACAGTTTGTCACGTCCCAGGGGGACAGAGATAGCCATGGGGATGTGAGTACAGTTTGTCACGTCCCAGGGGGACAGAGATAGCCATGGAGGTGTGAGTACAGTTTGTCACTTCCCAGAGGGACAGAGATAGCCATGGAGGTGTGGGTACAGTTTGTCACGTCCCAGAGGGACAGACATAGCCATGGAGGTGTGGGTACAATATGTCACGTCCCAGAGGGACAGAGATAGCCATGGAGGTGTGGGTACAGTTTGTCACGTCCCAGTTTACATAGATAGCCATGGGGGTGTGATTACAGTTTGTCACGTCCCAGAGGGACAGAGATAGCCATGGGGGTGTGGGTACAGTTTGTCACGTCCTAGAGGGACAGAGATAGCCATGGAGGTGTGGGTACAGTTTGTCACATCCCATAGGGACAGAGATAGCCATGGAGGTGTGGGTACAGTTTGTCATGTCCCAGAGGGACAGAGATAGCCATGGAGGAGTGAGTACAGTTTGTCACATCCCAGAGGGACAGAGATAGCCATGGGGTTGTGGGTACAGTTTGTCACGTCCCAGGAGGACAGAGATGGCCATGGGGGTGTGGGTACAGTTTGTCACGTCCCAGAGGGACAGAGATAGCCATGGTGGTGTGGGTACAGTTTGTCACGTCCCAGAAGGACAGAGATGGCCATGGGGGTGTGGGTACAGTTTGTCACGTCCCAGGGGGACAGAGATAGCCATGGAGGGTTGGGTACAGTTTGTCACGTCCCAGAGGGACAGAGATAGCCATGGAGGTGTGAGTACAGTTTGTCACTTCCCAGAGGGACAGAGATAGCCATGGAGGTGTGGGTACAGTTTGTCACGTCCCAGAGGGACAGACATAGCCATGGAGGTGTGGGTACAATATGTCACGTCCCAGAGGGACAGAGATAGCCATGGAGGTGTGGGTACAGTTTGTCACGTCCCAGTTTACATAGATAGCCATGGGGGTGTGATTACAGTTTGTCACGTCCCAGAGGGACAGAGATAGCCATGGGGGTGTGGGTACAGTTTGTCACGTCCTAGAGGGACAGAGATAGCCATGGAGGTGTGGGTACAGTTTGTCACATCCCATAGGGACAGAGATAGCCATGGAGGTGTGGGTACAGTTTGTCATGTCCCAGAGGGACAGAGATAGCCATGGAGGAGTGAGTACAGTTTGTCACGTCCCAGATGGACAGAGATAGCCATGGGGTTGTGGGTACAGTTTGTCACGTCCCAGGAGGACAGAGATGGCCATGGGGGTGTGGGTACAGTTTGTCACGTCCCAGAGGGACAGAGATAGCCATGGTGGTGTGGGTACAGTTTGTCACGTCCCAGAAGGACAGAGATGGCCATGGGGGTGTGGGTACAGTTTGTCACGTCCCAGAGGGACAGAGATAGCCATGGAGGTGTGATTACAGTTTGTCACGTCCCAGAGGGACAGAGATAGCCATGGAGGTGTGATTACAGTTTGTCACGTCCCAGAGGGACAGAGATAGCCATGGAGGTGTGGGTACAGTTTGTCACGTCCCAGAGGGACAGAGATAGCCAAGGAGGTGTGGGTACAGTCTGTCACGTCCCAGAGGGAAAGAGATATGCATGGAGGTGTGGGTACAGTTTGTCACATCCCAGAGGGACAGAGATAGCCATGGAGGTGTGGGTACAGTTTGTCACGTCCCAGAGGGACAGAGATAGCCATGGTGGTGTGGGTAAAGTTTGTCACATCCCAGAGTGACAGAGACAGCCATGGAGGTATGGGTACAGTTTGTCACGTCCCAGAGGGACAGAGATAGCCATGGAGGTGTGGGTACAGTTTGTCACGTCCCAGAGGGACAGCGATAGCCATGGCAGTGTGGGTACAGTTTGTCACGTCCCAGGGGGACAGAGATAGCCATGGAGGTGTGGGTACAGTTTGTCACGTCCCAGATGGACAGATATAGCCATGGGGGTGTGAGTACAGTTTGTCAAGTCCCAGGGGGACAGAGATAGCCATGGGGGTGTGAGTACAGTTTGTCACGTCCCAGAGGGACAGAGATAGCCATGGAGGTGTGAGTACAGTTTATCACGTCCCAGAGGGACAGAGATAGCCATTGAGGTGTGAGTACAGTTTTTCACGTCCCAGAGGGACAGAGATAGCCATGAGGGTGTGAGTACAGTTTGTCACGTCCCAGAGGGACAGAGATAGCCATGGAGGTGTGGGTACAATTTGTTACGTCCCAGAGGGACAGCGATAGCCATGGCAGTGTGGGTACAGTTTGTCACGTCCCAGAGGGACAGAGATAGCCATGGAGGTGTGGGTACAGTTTGTCACGTCCCAGAGGGACAGAGATAGCCATGGTGGTGTGGGTAAAGTTTGTCACATCCCAGAGTGACAGAGACAGCCATGGAGGTATGGGTACAGTTTGTCACGTCCCAGAGGGACAGAGATAGCCATGGAGGTGTGGGTACAGTTTGTCACGTTCCGGAGGGACAGAGATAGCCGTGGAGGTGTGAGTACAGTTTGTCACGTCCCAGAGGGACAGAGATAGCCATGGAGGTGTGGGTACAGTTTGTCACGTCCCAGAGGGACAGCGATAGCCATGGCAGTGTGGGTACAGTTTGTCACGTCCCAGGGGGACAGAGATAGCCATGGAGGTGTGGGTACAGTTTGTCACGTCCCAGATGGACAGATATAGCCATGGGGGTGTGAGTACAGTTTGTCAAGTCCCAGGGGGACAGAGATAGCCATGGAGGTGTGATTACAGTTTGTCACGTCCCAGAGGGACAGAGATAGCCATGGAGGTGTAAGTACAGTTTGTCACGTCCCAGAGGGACAGAGACAGCCATGGAGGTGTGGGTACAGTTTGTCACATCCCAGAGGGACAGAGATAGCCAAGGAGGTGTGGGTACAGTCTGTCACGTCCCAGAGGGAAAGAGATATGCATGGAGGTGTGGGTACAGTTTGTCACATCCCAGAGGGACAGAGATAGCCATGGAGGTGTGGGTACAGTTTGTCACGTCCCAGAGGGACAGAGATAGCCATGGTGGTGTGGGTAAAGTTTGTCACATCCCAGAGTGACAGAGACAGCCATGGAGGTATGGGTACAGTTTGTCACGTCCCAGAGGGACAGAGATAGCCATGGAGGTGTGGGTACAGTTTGTCACGTCCCAGAGGGACAGCGATAGCCATGGCAGTGTGGGTACAGTTTGTCACGTCCCAGGGGGACAGAGATAGCCATGGAGGTGTGGGTACAGTTTGTCACGTCCCAGATGGACAGATATAGCCATGGGGGTGTGAGTACAGTTTGTCAAGTCCCAGGGGGACAGAGATAGCCATGGGGGTGTGAGTACAGTTTGTCACGTCCCAGAGGGACAGAGATAGCCATGGAGGTGTGAGTACAGTTTATCACGTCCCAGAGGGACAGAGATAGCCATTGAGGTGTGAGTACAGTTTTTCACGTCCCAGAGGGACAGAGATAGCCATGAGGGTGTGAGTACAGTTTGTCACGTCCCAGAGGGACAGAGATAGCCATGGAGGTGTGGGTACAATTTGTTACGTCCCAGAGGGACAGAGATAGCCATGGAGGTGTGAGTACAGTTTGTCACGTCCCAGAGGGACAGAGATAGCCATGGAGGTGTGGGTACAGTTTGTCACGTCCCAGAGGGACAGAGATAGCCATGGTGGTGTGGGTACACTTTGTCACGTCCCAGAGGGACAGAGATAGCCATGGGGGTGTATGTACAGTTTGTCACGTCCCAGAGGGACAGAGATAGCCATGGAGGTGTGGGTACATGTTGTCACGTCCCTGAGGGACAGAGATAGCCATGGAGGTGTGGGTACAGTTTGTCACGTCCCAGAGGGACAGAGATATCCATGGAGGTGTTTGTACAGTTTGTCACATCCCAGAGGGACAGAGATATCCATGGAGGTGTGGGTACCGTTTGTCACGTCCCAGAGGGACAGAGATAGCCATGGAGGTGTGGGTACAGTTTGCCACGTCCCAGAGGGACAGAGATAGCCATGGAGGTGTGGGTGCAGTTTGTCACGTCCCAGGGGACAGAGATAGCCATGGAGGTGTGGTTACAGTTTTTCACGTCCCAGAGGGACAGAGATAGCCATGGGGGTGTGAGTACAGTTTGTCACGTTCCAGGGGGACAGAGATAGCCATGGAGGTGTGGGTAAAGTGTTTCACGTCCCAGAGGGACAGAGATAGCCATGGAGGTGTGGGTACAGTTTGTAACGTCCCAGATGGACAGAGATAGCCATGGGGGTGTGGGTACAGTCTGTCACGTCCCAGGGGGACAGAGATATCCATGGAGGTGTGGGTACAGTTTGTCACATCACAGAGGGACAGAGATAGCCATGGAGGTGTCGGTACAGTTTGTCACGTCCCAGAGGGACAGAGATAGCCATGGTGGTGTGGGTACAGTTTGTCACGTCCCAGAAGGACAGAGATGGCCATGGGGTGTGGGTACAGTTTGTCACGTCCCAGAGGGACAGAGATAGCCAAGGAGGTGTGATTACAGTTTGTCACGTCCCAGAGGGACAGAGATAGCCATGGAGGTGTGAGTACAGTTTGTCACGTCCCGGAGGGACAGAGATAGCCATGGAGGTGTGGGTACAGTTTGTCACGTTCCAGAGGGACAGAGATAGCCGTGGAGGTGTGAGTACAGTTTGTCACGTCCCAGGGGGACAGAGATAGCCATGGGGGTGTGAGTACAGTTTGTCACGTTCCAGGGGGACAGAGATAGCCATGGGGGTGTGGGTACAGTCTGTCACGTCCCAGGGGGACAGAGATATCCATGGAGGTGTGGGTACAGTTTGTCACATCACAGAGGGACAGAGATAGCCATGGAGGTGTCGGTACAGTTTGTCACGTCCCAGAGGGACAGAGATAGCCATGGTGGTGTGGGTACAGTTTGTCACGTCCCAGAAGGACAGAGATGGCCATGGGGTGTGGGTACAGTCTGTCACGTCCCAGGGGGACAGAGATATCCATGGAGGTGTGGGTACAGTTTGTCACATCACAGAGGGACAGAGATAGCCATGGAGGTGTCGGTACAGTTTGTCACGTCCCAGAGGGACAGAGATAGCCATGGTGGTGTGGGTACAGTTTGTCACGTCCCAGAAGGACAGAGATGGCCATGGGGTGTGGGTACAGTTTGTCACGTCCCAGAGGGACAGAGATAGCCAAGGAGGTGTGATTACAGTTTGTCACGTCCCAGAGGGACAGAGATAGCCATGGAGGTGTGAGTACAGTTTGTCACGTCCCGGAGGGACAGAGATAGCCATGGAGGTGTGGGTACAGTTTGTCACGTTCCAGAGGGACAGAGATAGCCGTGGAGGTGTGAGTACAGTTTGTCACGTCCCAGGGGGACAGAGATGGCCATGGGGGTGTGAGTACAGTTTGTCACGTTCCAGGGGGACAGAGATAGCCATGGGGGTGTGGGTACAGTTTGTCACGTCCTAGAGGGACAGAGATAGCCATGGAGGTGTGGGTACAGTTTGTCACATCCCATAGGGACAGAGATAGCCATGGAGGTGTGGGTACAGTTTGTCATGTCCCAGAGGGACAGAGATAGCCATGGGGGTGTGGGTACAGTTTGTCACGTCCCAGGAGGACAGAGATGGCCATGGGGGTGTGGGTACAGTTTGTCACGTCCCAGAGGGACAGAGATAGCCATGGAGGTGTGATTACAGTTTGTCACGTCCCAGAGGGACAGAGATAGCCATGGAGGTGTGAGTACAGTTTGTCACGTCCCAGAGGGACAGAGATAGCCAAGGAGGTGTGGGTACAGTCTGTCACGTCCCAGAGGGACAGAGATATCCATGGAGGTGTGGGTACAGTTTGTCACATCCCAGAGGGACAGAGATAGCCATGGAGGTGTGGGTACAGTTTGTCACGTCCCAGAGGGACAGAGATAGCCATGGTGGTGTGGGTACAGTTTGTCACGTCCCAGAAGGACAGAGATGGCCATGGGGGTGTGGGTACAGTTTGTCACGTCCCAGAGGGACAGAGATAGCCATGGAGGTGTGATTACAGTTTGTCACGTCCCAGAGGGACAGAGATAGCCATGGAGGTGTGATTACAGTTTGTCACGTCCCAGAGGGACAGAGATAGCCATGGAGGTGTGGGTACAGTTTGTCACGTCCCAGAGGGACAGAGATAGCCATGGTGGTGTGGGTAAAGTTTGTCACATCCCAGAGTGACAGAGATAGCCATGGAGGTGTGGGTACAGTTTGCCACGTCCCAGAGGGACAGAGATAGCCATGGAGGTGTGGGTACAGTTTGTCACGTCCCAGAGGGACAGCGATAGCCATGGCAGTGTGGGTACAGTTTGTCACGTCCCAGGGGGACAGAGATAGCCATGGAGGTGTGGGTACAGTTTGTCACGTCCCAGATGGACAGATATAGCCATGGGGGTGTGAGTACAGTTTGTCAAGTCCCAGGGGGACAGAGATAGCCATGGGGGTGTGAGCACAGTTTGTCACGTCCCAGAGGGACAGAGATAGCCATGGAGGTGTGAGTACAGTTTATCACGTCCCAGAGGGACAGAGATAGCCATTGAGGTGTGAGTACAGTTTTTCACGTCCCAGAGGGACAGAGATAGCCATGAGGGTGTGAGTACAGTTTGTCACGTCCCAGAGGGACAGAGATAGCCATGGAGGTGTGGGTACAATTTGTTACGTCCCAGAGGGACAGAGATAGCCATGGAGGTGTGAGTACAGTTTGTCACGTCCCAGAGGGACAGAGATAGCCATGGAGGTGTGGGTACAGTTTGTCACGTCCCAGAGGGACAGAGATAGTCATGGAGGTGTGGGTACAGTTTGTCACGTCCCAGAGGGACAGAGATAGCCATGGGAGTGTATGTACAGTTTGTCACGTCCCAGAGGGACAGAGATAGCCATGGAGGTGTAGGTACATGTTGTCACGTCCCTGAGGGACAGAGATAGCCATGGAGGTGTGGGTACAGTTTGTCACGTCCCAGAGGGACAGAGATATCCATGGAGGTGTGGGTACAGTTTGTCACATCCCAGAGGGACAGAGATATCCATGGAGGTGTGGGTACAGTTTGTCACGTCCCAGAGGGACAGAGATAGCCATGGTGGTGTGGGTACAGTTTGTCACATCCCAGAGGGAGAGATAGCCATGGAGGTGTGGGTACCGTTTGTCACGTCCCAGAGGGACAGAGATAGCCATGGAGGTGTGGGTGCAGTTTGTCACGTCCCAGGGGACAGAGATAGCCATGGAGGTGTGGTTACAGTTTTTCACGTCCCAGAGGGACAGAGATAGCCATGGGGGTGTGAGTACAGTTTGTCACGTCCCAGGGGGACAGAGATAGCCATGGAGGTGTGGGTACAGTTTGTCACGTCCCAGAGGGACAGAGATAGCCATGGTGGTGTGGGTAAAGTTTGTCACATCCCAGAGTGACAGAGACAGCCATGGAGGTATGGGTACAGTTTGTCACGTCCCAGAGGGACAGAGATAGCCATGGAGGTGTGGGTACAGTTTGTCACGTCCCAGAGGGACAGCGATAGCCATGGCAGTGTGGGTACAGTTTGTCACGTCCCAGGGGGACAGAGATAGCCATGGAGGTGTGGGTACAGTTTGTCCCGTCCCAGATGGACAGATATAGCCATGGGGGTGTGAGTACAGTTTGTCAAGTCCCAGGGGGACAGAGATAGCCATGGGGGTGTGAGTACAGTTTGTCACGTCCCAGAGGGACAGAGATAGCCATGGAGGTGTGAGTACAGTTTATCACGTCCCAGAGGGACAGAGATAGCCATTGAGGTGTGAGTACAGTTTTTCACGTCCCAGAGGGACAGAGATAGCCATGAGGGTGTGAGTACAGTTTGTCACGTCCCAGAGGGACAGAGATAGCCATGGAGGTGTGGGTACAATTTGTTACGTCCCAGAGGGACAGCGATAGCCATGGCAGTGTGGGTACAGTTTGTCACGTCCCAGAGGGACAGAGATAGCCATGGAGGTGTGGGTACAGTTTGTCACGTCCCAGAGGGACAGAGATAGCCATGGTGGTGTGGGTAAAGTTTGTCACATCCCAGAGTGACAGAGACAGCCATGGAGGTATGGGTACAGTTTGTCACGTCCCAGAGGGACAGAGATAGCCATGGAGGTGTGGGTACAGTTTGTCACGTCCCAGAGGGACAGAGATAGCCATGGAGGTGTGAGTACAGTTTATCACGTCCCAGAGGGACAGAGATAGCCATTGAGGTGTGAGTACAGTTTTTCACGTCCCAGAGGGACAGAGATAGCCATGAGGGTGTGAGTACAGTTTGTCACATCCCAGAGGGACAGAGATAGCCATGGAGGTGTGGGTACAATTTGTTACGTCCCAGAGGGACAGCGATAGCCATGGCAGTGTGGGTACAGTTTGTCACGTCCCAGAGGGACAGAGATAGCCATGGAGGTGTGGGTACAGTTTGTCACGTCCCAGAGGGACAGAGATAGCCATGGTGGTGTGGGTAAAGTTTGTCACATCCCAGAGTGACAGAGACAGCCATGGAGGTATGGGTACAGTTTGTCACGTCCCAGAGGGACAGAGATAGCCATGGAGGTGTGGGTACAGTTTGTCACGTTCCGGAGGGACAGAGATAGCCGTGGTGTGAGTACAGTTTGTCACGTCCCAGAGGGACAGAGATAGCCATGGAGGTGTGGGTACAGTTTGTCACGTCCCAGAGGGACAGCGATAGCCATGGCAGTGTGGGTACAGTTTGTCACGTCCCAGGGGGACAGAGATAGCCATGGAGGTGTGGGTACAGTTTGTCACGTCCCAGATGGACAGATATAGCCATGGGGGTGTGAGTACAGTTTGTCAAGTCCCAGGGGGACAGAGATAGCCATGGAGGTGTGATTACAGTTTGTCACGTCCCAGAGGGACAGAGATAGCCATGGAGGTGTAAGTACAGTTTGTCACGTCCCAGAGGTTCAGAGACAGCCATGGAGGTGTGGGTACAGTTTGTCACGTCCCAGAGGGACAGAGATAGCCAAGGAGGTGTGGGTACAGTCTGTCACGTCCCAGAGGGAAAGAGATATGCATGGAGGTGTGGGTACAGTTTGTCACATCCCAGAGGGACAGAGATAGCCATGGAGGTGTGGGTACAGTTTGTCACGTCCCGGAGGGACAGAGATAGCCATGGTGGTGTGGGTAAAGTTTGTCACATCCCAGAGTGACAGAGACAGCCATGGAGGTATGGGTACAGTTTGTCACGTCCCAGAGGGACAGAGATAGCCATGGAGGTGTGGGTACAGTTTGTCACGTCCCAGAGGGACAGCGATAGCCATGGCAGTGTGGGTACAGTTTGTCACGTCCCAGGGGGACAGAGATAGCCATGGAGGTGTGGGTACAGTTTGTCACGTCCCAGATGGACAGATATAGCCATGGGGGTGTGAGTACAGTTTGTCAAGTCCCAGGGGGACAGAGATAGCCATGGAGGTGTGGGTACAGTTTGTCACGTCCCAGAGGGACAGCGATAGCCATGGCAGTGTGGGTACAGTTTGTCACGTCCCAGGGGGACAGAGATAGCCATGGAGGTGTGGGTACAGTTTGTCACGTCCCAGATGGACAGATATAGCCATGGGGGTGTGAGTACAGTTTGTCAAGTCCCAGGGGGACAGAGATAGCCATGGGGGTGTGAGTACAGTTTGTCACGTCCCAGAGGGACAGAGATAGCCATGGAGGTGTGAGTACAGTTTATCACGTCCCAGAGGGACAGAGATAGCCATTGAGGTGTGAGTACAGTTTTTCACGTCCCAGAGGGACAGAGATAGCCATGAGGGTGTGAGTACAGTTTGTCACGTCCCAGAGGGACAGAGATAGCCATGGAGGTGTGGGTACAATTTGTTACGTCCCAGAGGGACAGAGATAGCCATGGAGGTGTGAGTACAGTTTGTCACGTCCCAGAGGGACAGAGATAGCCATGGAGGTGTGGGTACAGTTTGTCACGTCCCAGAGGGACAGAGATAGCCATGGAGGTGTGGGTACACTTTGTCACGTCCCAGAGGGACAGAGATATCCATGGAGGTGTTTGTACAGTTTGTCACATCCCAGAGGGACAGAGATATCCATGGAGGTGTGGGTACCGTTTGTCACGTCCCAGAGGGACAGAGATAGCCATGGAGGTGTGGGTACAGTTTGCCACGTCCCAGAGGGACAGAGATAGCCATGGAGGTGTGGGTGCAGTTTGTCACGTCCCAGGGGACAGAGATAGCCATGGAGGTGTGGTTACAGTTTTTCACGTCCCAGAGGGACAGAGATAGCCATGGGGGTGTGAGTACAGTTTGTCACGTTCCAGGGGGACAGAGATAGCCATGGAGGTGTGGGTAAAGTGTTTCACGTCCCAGAGGGACAGAGATAGCCATGGAGGTGTGGGTACAGTTTGTAACGTCCCAGATGGACAGAGATAGCCATGGGGGTGTGGGTACAGTCTGTCACGTCCCAGGGGGACAGAGATATCCATGGAGGTGTGGGTACAGTTTGTCACATCACAGAGGGACAGAGATAGCCATGGAGGTGTCGGTACAGTTTGTCACGTCCCAGAGGGACAGAGATAGCCATGGTGGTGTGGGTACAGTTTGTCACGTCCCAGAAGGACAGAGATGGCCATGGGGTGTGGGTACAGTTTGTCACGTCCCAGAGGGACAGAGATAGCCAAGGAGGTGTGATTACAGTTTGTCACGTCCCAGGGGGACAGAGATAGCCATGGAGGTGTGAGTACAGTTTGTCACGTCCCGGAGGGACAGAGATAGCCATGGAGGTGTGGGTACAGTTTGTCACGTTCCAGAGGGACAGAGATAGCCGTGGAGGTGTGAGTACAGTTTGTCACGTCCCAGGGGGACAGAGATAGCCATGGGGGTGTGAGTACAGTTTGTCACGTTCCAGGGGGACAGAGATAGCCATGGGGGTGTGGGTACAGTTTGTCACGTCCTAGAGGGACAGAGATAGCCATGGAGGTGTGGGTACAGTTTGTCACATCCCATAGGGACAGAGATAGCCATGGAGGTGTGGGTACAGTTTGTCATGTCCCAGAGGGACAGAGATAGCCATGGAGGAGTGAGTACAGTTTGTCACGTCCCAGAGGGACAGAGATAGCCATGGGGGTGTGGGTACAGTTTGTCACGTCCCAGGAGGACAGAGATGGCCATGGGGGTGTGGGTACAGTTTGTCACGTCCCAGAGGGACAGAGATAGCCATGGAGGTGTGATTACAGTTTGTCACGTCCCAGAGGGACAGAGATAGCCATGGAGGTGTGAGTACAGTTTGTCACGTCCCAGAGGGACAGAGATAGCCAAGGAGGTGTGGGTACAGTCTGTCACGTCCCAGAGGGACAGAGATATCCATGGAGGTGTGGGTACAGTTTGTCACATCCCAGAGGGACAGAGATAGCCATGGAGGTGTGGGTACAGTTTGTCACGTCCCAGAGGGACAGAGATAGCCATGGTGGTGTGGGTACAGTTTGTCACGTCCCAGAAGGACAGAGATGGCCATGGGGGTGTGGGTACAGTTTGTCACGTCCCAGAGGGACAGAGATAGCCATGGAGGTGTGGGTACAGTTTGTCATGTCCCAGAGGGACAGAGATAGCCATGGAGGAGTGAGTACAGTTTGTCACGTCCCAGAGGGACAGAGATAGCCATGGGGGTGTGGGTACAGTTTGTCACGTCCCAGGAGGACAGAGATGGCCATGGGGGTGTGGGTACAGTTTGTCACGTCCCAGAGGGACAGAGATAGCCATGGAGGTGTGATTACAGTTTGTCACGTCCCAGAGGGACAGAGATAGCCATGGAGGTGTGAGTACAGTTTGTCACGTCCCAGAGGGACAGAGATAGCCAAGGAGGTGTGGGTACAGTCTGTCACGTCCCAGAGGGACAGAGATATCCATGGAGGTGTGGGTACAGTTTGTCACATCCCAGAGGGACAGAGATAGCCATGGAGGTGTGGGTACAGTTTGTCACGTCCCAGAGGGACAGAGATAGCCATGGTGGTGTGGGTACAGTTTGTCACGTCCCAGAAGGACAGAGATGGCCATGGGGGTGTGGGTACAGTTTGTCACGTCCCAGAGGGACAGAGATAGCCATGGAGGTGTGATTACAGTTTGTCACGTCCCAGAGGGACAGAGATAGCCATGGAGGTGTGATTACAGTTTGTCACGTCCCAGAGGGACAGAGATAGCCATGGAGGTGTGGGTACAGTTTGTCACGTCCCAGAGGGACAGAGATAGCCATGGTGGTGTGGGTAAAGTTTGTCACATCCCAGAGTGACAGAGATAGCCATGGAGGTGTGGGTACAGTTTGCCACGTCCCAGAGGGACAGAGATAGCCATGGAGGTGTGGGTACAGTTTGTCACGTCCCAGAGGGACAGCGATAGCCATGGCAGTGTGGGTACAGTTTGTCACGTCCCAGGGGGACAGAGATAGCCATGGAGGTGTGGGTACAGTTTGTCACGTCCCAGATGGACAGATATAGCCATGGGGGTGTGAGTACAGTTTGTCAAGTCCCAGGGGGACAGAGATAGCCATGGGGGTGTGAGTACAGTTTGTCACGTCCCAGAGGGACAGAGATAGCCATGGAGGTGTGAGTACAGTTTATCACGTCCCAGAGGGACAGAGATAGCCATTGAGGTGTGAGTACAGTTTTTCACGTCCCAGAGGGACAGAGATAGCCATGAGGGTGTGAGTACAGTTTGTCACGTCCCAGAGGGACAGAGATAGCCATGGAGGTGTGGGTACAATTTGTTACGTCCCAGAGGGACAGAGATAGCCATGGAGGTGTGAGTACAGTTTGTCACGTCCCAGAGGGACAGAGATAGCCATGGTGGTGTGGGTACAGTTTGTCACGTCCCAGAGGGACAGAGATAGTCATGGAGGTGTGGGTACAGTTTGTCACGTCCCAGAGGGACAGAGATAGCCATGGGGGTGTATGTACAGTTTGTCACGTCCCAGAGGGACAGAGATAGCCATGGAGGTGTGGGTACATGTTGTCACGTCCCTGAGGGACAGAGATAGCCATGGAGGTGTGGGTACAGTTTGTCACGTCCCAGAGGGACAGAGATATCCATGGAGGTGTGGGTACAGTTTGTCACATCCCAGAGGGACAGAGATATCCATGGAGGTGTGGGTACAGTTTGTCACGTCCCAGAGGGACAGAGATAGCCATGGGGGTGTGAGTACAGTTTGTCACGTCCCAGGGGGACAGAGATAGCCATGGAGGTGTGGGTACAGTTTGTCACGTCCCAGAGGGACAGAGATAGCCATGGAGGTGTGAGTACAGTTTGTCACTTCCCAGAGGGACAGAAATAGCCATGGAGGTGTGGGTACAGTTTGTCACGTCCCAGAGGGACAGAGATAGCCATGGGGGTGTGGGTACAGTTTGTCACGTCCTAGAGGGACAGAGATAGCCATGGAGGTGTGGGTACAGTTTGTCACATCCCATAGGGACAGAGATAGCCATGGAGGTGTGGGTACAGTTTGTCATGTCCCAGAGGGACAGAGATAGCCATGGAGGAGTGAGTACAGTTTGTCACGTCCCAGAGGGACAGAGATAGCCATGGGGGTGTGGGTACAGTTTGTCACGTCCCAGGAGGACAGAGATGGCCATGGGGGTGTGGGTACAGTTTGTCACGTCCCAGAGGGACAGAGATAGCCATGGAGGTGTGATTACAGTTTGTCACGTCCCAGAGGGACAGAGATAGCCATGGAGGTGTGATTACAGTTTGTCACGTCCCAGAGGGACAGAGATAGCCATGGAGGTGTGAGTACAGTTTGTCACGTCCCAGAGGGACAGAGATAGCCAAGGAGGTGTGGGTACAGTCTGTCACGTCCCAGAGGGACAGAGATATCCATGGAGGTGTGAGTACAGTTTGTCACATCCCAGAGGGACAGAGATAGCCATGGAGGTGTGGGTACAGTTTGTCACGTCCCAGAGGGACAGAGATAGCCATGGTGGTGTGGGTACAGTTTGTCACGTCCCAGAAGGACAGAGATGGCCATGGGGGTGTGGGTACAGTTTGTCACGTCCCAGAGGGACAGAGATAGCCATGGAGGTGTGATTACAGTTTGTCACGTCCCAGAGGGACAGAGATAGCCATGGAGGTGTGATTACAGTTTGTCACGTCCCAGAGGGACAGAGATAGCCATGGAGGTGTAAGTACAGTTTGTCACGTCCCAGAGGGACAGAGACAGCCATGGAGGTGTGGGTACAGTTTGTCACGTCCCAGAGGGACAGAGATAGCCAAGGAGGTGTGGGTACAGTCTGTCACGTCCCAGAGGGAAAGAGATATGCATGGAGGTGTGGGTACAGTTTGTCACATCCCAGAGGGACAGAGATAGCCATGGAGGTGTGGGTACAGTTTGCCACGTCCCAGAGGGACAGAGATAGCCATGGAGGTGTGGGTACAGTTTGTCACGTCCCAGAGGGACAGCGATAGCCATGGCAGTGTGGGTACAGTTTGTCACGTCCCAGGGGGACAGAGATAGCCATGGAGGTGTGGGTACAGTTTGTCACGTCCCAGATGGACAGATATAGCCATGGGGGTGTGAGTACAGTTTGTCAAGTCCCAGGGGGACAGAGATAGCCATGGGGGTGTGAGTACAGTTTGTCACGTCCCAGAGGGACAGAGATAGCCATGGAGGTGTGAGTACAGTTTATCACGTCCCAGAGGGACAGAGATAGCCATTGAGGTGTGAGTACAGTTTTTCACGTCCCAGAGGGACAGAGATAGCCATGAGGGTGTGAGTACAGTTTGTCACGTCCCAGAGGGACAGAGATAGCCATGGAGGTGTGGGTACAATTTGTTACGTCCCAGAGGGACAGAGATAGCCATGGAGGTGTGAGTACAGTTTGTCACGTCCCAGAGGGACAGAGATAGCCATGGTGGTGTGGGTACAGTTTGTCACGTCCCAGAGGGACAGAGATAGTCATGGAGGTGTGGGTACAGTTTGTCACGTCCCAGAGGGACAGAGATAGCCATGGGGGTGTATGTACAGTTTGTCACGTCCCAGAGGGACAGAGATAGCCATGGAGGTGTGGGTACATGTTGTCACGTCCCTGAGGGACAGAGATAGCCATGGAGGTGTGGGTACAGTTTGTCACGTCCCAGAGGGACAGAGATATCCATGGAGGTGTGGGTACAGTTTGTCACATCCCAGAGGGACAGAGATATCCATGGAGGTGTGGGTACAGTTTGTCACGTCCCAGAGGGACAGAGATAGCCATGGTGGTGTGGGTACAGTTTGTCACATCCCAGAGGGAGAGATAGCCATGGAGGTGTGGGTACCGTTTGTCACGTCCCAGAGGGACAGAGATAGCCATGGAGGTGTGGGTGCAGTTTGTCACGTCCCAGGGGACAGAGATAGCCATGGAGGTGTGGTTACAGTTTTTCACGTCCCAGAGGGACAGAGATAGCCATGGGGGTGTGAGTACAGTTTGTCACGTCCCAGGGGGACAGAGATAGCCATGGAGGTGTGGGTACAGTGTTTCACGTCCCAGAGGGACAGAGATAGCCATGGAGATGTGGGTACAGTTTGTAACGTCCCAGAGGGACAGAGATAGCCATGGGGGTGTGAGTACAGTTTGTCACGTCCCAGGGGGACAGAGATAGCCATGGAGGTGTGGGTACAGTTTGTCACGTCCCAGAGGGACAGAGATAGCCATGGAGGTGTGAGTACAGTTTGTCACTTCCCAGAGGGACAGAAATAGCCATGGAGGTGTGGGTACAGTTTGTCACGTCCCAGAGGGACAGAGATAGCCATGGGGGTGTGGGTACAGTTTGTCACGTCCTAGAGGGACAGAGATAGCCATGGAGGTGTGGGTACAGTTTGTCACATCCCATAGGGACAGAGATAGCCATGGAGGTGTGGGTACAGTTTGTCATGTCCCAGAGGGACAGAGATAGCCATGGAGGAGTGAGTACAGTTTGTCACGTCCCAGAGGGACAGAGATAGCCATGGGGGTGTGGGTACAGTTTGTCACGTCCCAGGAGGACAGAGATGGCCATGGGGGTGTGGGTACAGTTTGTCACGTCCCAGAGGGACAGAGATAGCCATGGAGGTGTGATTACAGTTTGTCACGTCCCAGAGGGACAGAGATAGCCATGGAGGTGTGATTACAGTTTGTCACGTCCCAGAGGGACAGAGATAGCCATGGAGGTGTGAGTACAGTTTGTCACGTCCCAGAGGGACAGAGATAGCCAAGGAGGTGTGGGTACAGTCTGTCACGTCCCAGAGGGACAGAGATATCCATGGAGGTGTGAGTACAGTTTGTCACATCCCAGAGGGACAGAGATAGCCATGGAGGTGTGGGTACAGTTTGTCACGTCCCAGAGGGACAGAGATAGCCATGGTGGTGTGGGTACAGTTTGTCACGTCCCAGAAGGACAGAGATGGCCATGGGGGTGTGGGTACAGTTTGTCACGTCCCAGAGGGACAGAGATAGCCATGGAGGTGTGATTACAGTTTGTCACGTCCCAGAGGGACAGAGATAGCCATGGAGGTGTGATTACAGTTTGTCACGTCCCAGAGGGACAGAGATAGCCATGGAGGTGTAAGTACAGTTTGTCACGTCCCAGAGGGACAGAGACAGCCATGGAGGTGTGGGTACAGTTTGTCACGTCCCAGAGGGACAGAGATAGCCAAGGAGGTGTGGGTACAGTCTGTCACGTCCCAGAGGGAAAGAGATATGCATGGAGGTGTGGGTACAGTTTGTCACATCCCAGAGGGACAGAGATAGCCATGGAGGTGTGGGTACAGTTTGTCACGTCCCAGAGGGACAGAGATAGCCATGGTGGTGTGGGTAAAGTTTGTCACATCCCAGAGTGACAGAGATAGCCATGGAGGTGTGGGTACAGTTTGCCACGTCCCAGAGGGACAGAGATAGCCATGGAGGTGTGGGTACAGTTTGTCACGTCCCAGAGGGACAGCGATAGCCATGGCAGTGTGGGTACAGTTTGTCACGTCCCAGGGGGACAGAGATAGCCATGGAGGTGTGGGTACAGTTTGTCACGTCCCAGATGGACAGATATAGCCATGGGGGTGTGAGTACAGTTTGTCAAGTCCCAGGGGGACAGAGATAGCCATGGGGGTGTGAGTACAGTTTGTCACGTCCCAGAGGGACAGAGATAGCCATGGAGGTGTGAGTACAGTTTATCACGTCCCAGAGGGACAGAGATAGCCATTGAGGTGTGAGTACAGTTTTTCACGTCCCAGAGGGACAGAGATAGCCATGAGGGTGTGAGTACAGTTTGTCACGTCCCAGAGGGACAGAGATAGCCATGGAGGTGTGGGTACAATTTGTTACGTCCCAGAGGGACAGAGATAGCCATGGAGGTGTGAGTACAGTTTGTCACGTCCCAGAGGGACAGAGATAGCCATGGAGGTGTGGGTACAGTTTGTCACGTCCCAGAGGGACAGAGATAGTCATGGAGGTGTGGGTACAGTTTGTCACGTCCCAGAGGGACAGAGATAGCCATGGGGGTGTATGTACAGTTTGTCACGTCCCAGAGGGACAGAGATAGCCATGGAGGTGTGGGTACATGTTGTCACGTCCCTGAGGGACAGAGATAGCCATGGAGGTGTGGGTACAGTTTGTCACGTCCCAGAGGGACAGAGATATCCATGGAGGTGTGGGTACAGTTTGTCACATCCCAGAGGGACAGAGATATCCATGGAGGTGTGGGTACAGTTTGTCACGTCCCAGAGGGACAGAGATAGCCATGGTGGTGTGGGTACAGTTTGTCACATCCCAGAGGGAGAGATAGCCATGGAGGTGTGGGTACCGTTTGTCACGTCCCAGAGGGACAGAGATAGCCATGGAGGTGTGGGTGCAGTTTGTCACGTCCCAGGGGACAGAGATAGCCATGGAGGTGTGGTTACAGTTTTTCACGTCCCAGAGGGACAGAGATAGCCATGGAGGTGTGAGTACAGTTTGTCACGTCCCAGGGGGACAGAGATAGCCATGGAGGTGTGGGTACAGTGTTTCACGTCCCAGAGGGACAGAGATAGCCATGGAGATGTGGGTACAGTTTGTAACGTCCCAGAGGGACAGAGATAGCCATGGGGGTGTGAGTACAGTTTGTCACGTCCCAGGGGGACAGAGATAGCCATGGAGGTGTGGGTACAGTTTGTCAGGTCCCAGAGGGACAGAGATAGCCATGGAGGTGTGAGTACAGTTTGTCACTTCCCAGAGGGACAGAGATAGCCATGGAGGTGTGGGTACAGTTTGTCACGTACCAGAGGGACAGAGATAGCCATGGGGGTGTGGGTACAGTTTGTCACGTCCTAGAGGGACAGAGATAGCCATGGAGGTGTGGGTACAGTTTGTCACATCCCATAGGGACAGAGATAGCCATGGTGGTGTGGGTACAGTTTGTCACGTCCCAGAAGGACAGAGATGGCCATGGGGGTGTGGGTACAGTTTGTCACGTCCCAGAGGGACAGAGATAGCCATGGAGGTGTGGGTACAGTTTGTCATGTCCCAGAGGGACAGAGATAGCCATGGAGGAGTGAGTACAGTTTGTCACGTCCCAGAGGGACAGAGATAGCCATGGGGGTGTGGGTACAGTTTGTCACGTCCCAGGAGGACAGAGATGGCCATGGGGGTGTGGGTACAGTTTGTCACGTCCCAGAGGGACAGAGATAGCCATGGAGGTGTGATTACAGTTTGTCACGTCCCAGAGGGACAGAGATAGCCATGGAGGTGTGAGTACAGTTTGTCACGTCCCAGAGGGACAGAGATAGCCAAGGAGGTGTGGGTACAGTCTGTCACGTCCCAGAGGGACAGAGATATCCATGGAGGTGTGGGTACAGTTTGTCACATCCCAGAGGGACAGAGATAGCCATGGAGGTGTGGGTACAGTTTGTCACGTCCCAGAGGGACAGAGATAGCCATGGTGGTGTGGGTACAGTTTGTCACGTCCCAGAAGGACAGAGATGGCCATGGGGGTGTGGGTACAGTTTGTCACGTCCCAGAGGGACAGAGATAGCCATGGAGGTGTGATTACAGTTTGTCACGTCCCAGAGGGACAGAGATAGCCATGGAGGTGTGATTACAGTTTGTCACGTCCCAGAGGGACAGAGATAGCCATGGAGGTGTGGGTACAGTTTGTCACGTCCCAGAGGGACAGAGATAGCCATGGTGGTGTGGGTAAAGTTTGTCACATCCCAGAGTGACAGAGATAGCCATGGAGGTGTGGGTACAGTTTGCCACGTCCCAGAGGGACAGAGATAGCCATGGAGGTGTGGGTACAGTTTGTCACGTCCCAGAGGGACAGCGATAGCCATGGCAGTGTGGGTACAGTTTGTCACGTCCCAGGGGGACAGAGATAGCCATGGAGGTGTGGGTACAGTTTGTCACGTCCCAGATGGACAGATATAGCCATGGGGGTGTGAGTACAGTTTGTCAAGTCCCAGGGGGACAGAGATAGCCATGGGGGTGTGAGTACAGTTTGTCACGTCCCAGAGGGACAGAGATAGCCATGGAGGTGTGAGTACAGTTTATCACGTCCCAGAGGGACAGAGATAGCCATTGAGGTGTGAGTACAGTTTTTCACGTCCCAGAGGGACAGAGATAGCCATGAGGGTGTGAGTACAGTTTGTCACGTCCCAGAGGGACAGAGATAGCCATGGAGGTGTGGGTACAATTTGTTACGTCCCAGAGGGACAGAGATAGCCATGGAGGTGTGAGTACAGTTTGTCACGTCCCAGAGGGACAGAGATAGCCATGGTGGTGTGGGTACAGTTTGTCACGTCCCAGAGGGACAGAGATAGTCATGGAGGTGTGGGTACAGTTTGTCACGTCCCAGAGGGACAGAGATAGCCATGGGGGTGTATGTACAGTTTGTCACGTCCCAGAGGGACAGAGATAGCCATGGAGGTGTGGGTACATGTTGTCACGTCCCTGAGGGACAGAGATAGCCATGGAGGTGTGGGTACAGTTTGTCACGTCCCAGAGGGACAGAGATATCCATGGAGGTGTGGGTACAGTTTGTCACATCCCAGAGGGACAGAGATATCCATGGAGGTGTGGGTACAGTTTGTCACGTCCCAGAGGGACAGAGATAGCCATGGGGGTGTGAGTACAGTTTGTCACGTCCCAGGGGGACAGAGATAGCCATGGAGGTGTGGGTACAGTTTGTCACGTCCCAGAGGGACAGAGATAGCCATGGAGGTGTGAGTACAGTTTGTCACTTCCCAGAGGGACAGAAATAGCCATGGAGGTGTGGGTACAGTTTGTCACGTCCCAGAGGGACAGAGATAGCCATGGGGGTGTGGGTACAGTTTGTCACGTCCTAGAGGGACAGAGATAGCCATGGAGGTGTGGGTACAGTTTGTCACATCCCATAGGGACAGAGATAGCCATGGAGGTGTGGGTACAGTTTGTCATGTCCCAGAGGGACAGGGGACAGAGATAGCCATGGAGGAGTGAGTACAGTTTGTCACGTCCCAGAGGGACAGAGATAGCCATGGGGGTGTGGGTACAGTTTGTCACGTCCCAGGAGGACAGAGATGGCCATGGGGGTGTGGGTACAGTTTGTCACGTCCCAGAGGGACAGAGATAGCCATGGTGGTGTGGGTACAGTTTGTCACGTCCCAGAAGGACAGAGATGGCCATGGGGGTGTGGGTACAGTTTGTCACGTCCCAGAGGGACAGAGATAGCCATGGAGGTGTGATTACAGTTTGTCACGTCCCAGAGGGACAGAGATAGCCATGGAGGTGTGATTACAGTTTGTCACGTCCTAGAGGGACAGAGATAGCCATGGAGGTGTGGGTACAGTTTGTCACATCCCATAGGGACAGAGATAGCCATGGAGGTGTGGGTACAGTTTGTCATGTCCCAGAGGGACAGAGATAGCCATGGAGGAGTGAGTACAGTTTGTCACGTCCCAGAGGGACAGAGATAGCCATGGGGGTGTGGGTACAGTTTGTCACGTCCCAGGAGGACAGAGATGGCCATGGGGGTGTGGGTACAGTTTGTCACGTCCCAGAGGGACAGAGATAGCCATGGTGGTGTGGGTACAGTTTGTCACGTCCCAGAAGGACAGAGATGGCCATGGGGGTGTGGGTACAGTTTGTCACGTCCCAGAGGGACAGAGATAGCCATGGAGGTGTGATTACAGTTTGTCACGTCCCAGAGGGACAGAGATAGCCATGGAGGTGTGATTACAGTTTGTCACGTCCCAGAGGGACAGAGATAGCCATGGAGGTGTGGGTACAGTTTGTCACGTCCCAGAGGGACAGAGATAGCCATGGTGGTGTGGGTAAAGTTTGTCACATCCCAGAGTGACAGAGATAGCCATGGAGGTGTGGGTACAGTTTGCCACGTCCCAGAGGGACAGAGATAGCCATGGAGGTGTGGGTACAGTTTGTCACGTCCCAGAGGGACAGCGATAGCCATGGCAGTGTGGGTACAGTTTGTCACGTCCCAGGGGGACAGAGATAGCCATGGAGGTGTGGGTACAGTTTGTCACGTCCCAGATGGACAGATATAGCCATGGGGGTGTGAGTACAGTTTGTCAAGTCCCAGGGGGACAGAGATAGCCATGGGGGTGTGAGTACAGTTTGTCACGTCCCAGAGGGACAGAGATAGCCATGGAGGTGTGAGTACAGTTTATCACGTCCCAGAGGGACAGAGATAGCCATTGAGGTGTGAGTACAGTTTTTCACGTCCCAGAGGGACAGAGATAGCCATGAGGGTGTGAGTACAGTTTGTCACGTCCCAGAGGGACAGAGATAGCCATGGAGGTGTGGGTACAATTTGTTACGTCCCAGAGGGACAGAGATAGCCATGGAGGTGTGAGTACAGTTTGTCACGTCCCAGAGGGACAGAGATAGCCATGGTGGTGTGGGTACAGTTTGTCACGTCCCAGAGGGACAGAGATAGTCATGGAGGTGTGGGTACAGTTTGTCACGTCCCAGAGGGACAGAGATAGCCATGGGGGTGTATGTACAGTTTGTCACGTCCCAGAGGGACAGAGATAGCCATGGAGGTGTGGGTACATGTTGTCACGTCCCTGAGGGACAGAGATAGCCATGGAGGTGTGGGTACAGTTTGTCACGTCCCAGAGGGACAGAGATATCCATGGAGGTGTGGGTACAGTTTGTCACATCCCAGAGGGACAGAGATATCCATGGAGGTGTGGGTACAGTTTGTCACGTCCCAGAGGGACAGAGATAGCCATGGGGGTGTGAGTACAGTTTGTCACGTCCCAGGGGGACAGAGATAGCCATGGAGGTGTGGGTACAGTTTGTCACGTCCCAGAGGGACAGAGATAGCCATGGAGGTGTGAGTACAGTTTGTCACTTCCCAGAGGGACAGAAATAGCCATGGAGGTGTGGGTACAGTTTGTCACGTCCCAGAGGGACAGAGATAGCCATGGGGGTGTGGGTACAGTTTGTCACGTCCTAGAGGGACAGAGATAGCCATGGAGGTGTGGGTACAGTTTGTCACATCCCATAGGGACAGAGATAGCCATGGAGGTGTGGGTACAGTTTGTCATGTCCCAGAGGGACAGAGATAGCCATGGAGGAGTGAGTACAGTTTGTCACGTCCCAGAGGGACAGAGATAGCCATGGGGGTGTGGGTACAGTTTGTCACGTCCCAGGAGGACAGAGATGGCCATGGGGGTGTGGGTACAGTTTGTCACGTCCCAGAGGGACAGAGATAGCCATGGAGGTGTGATTACAGTTTGTCACGTCCCAGAGGGACAGAGATAGCCATGGAGGTGTGATTACAGTTTGTCACGTCCCAGAGGGACAGAGATAGCCATGGAGGTGTGAGTACAGTTTGTCACGTCCCAGAGGGACAGAGATAGCCAAGGAGGTGTGGGTACAGTCTGTCACGTCCCAGAGGGACAGAGATATCCATGGAGGTGTGAGTACAGTTTGTCACATCCCAGAGGGACAGAGATAGCCATGGAGGTGTGGGTACAGTTTGTCACGTCCCAGAGGGACAGAGATAGCCATGGTGGTGTGGGTACAGTTTGTCACGTCCCAGAAGGACAGAGATGGCCATGGGGGTGTGGGTACAGTTTGTCACGTCCCAGAGGGACAGAGATAGCCATGGAGGTGTGATTACAGTTTGTCACGTCCCAGAGGGACAGAGATAGCCATGGAGGTGTGATTACAGTTTGTCACGTCCCAGAGGGACAGAGATAGCCATGGAGGTGTAAGTACAGTTTGTCACGTCCCAGAGGGACAGAGACAGCCATGGAGGTGTGGGTACAGTTTGTCACGTCCCAGAGGGACAGAGATAGCCAAGGAGGTGTGGGTACAGTCTGTCACGTCCCAGAGGGAAAGAGATATGCATGGAGGTGTGGGTACAGTTTGTCACATCCCAGAGGGACAGAGATAGCCATGGAGGTGTGGGTACAGTTTGCCACGTCCCAGAGGGACAGAGATAGCCATGGAGGTGTGGGTACAGTTTGTCACGTCCCAGAGGGACAGCGATAGCCATGGCAGTGTGGGTACAGTTTGTCACGTCCCAGGGGGACAGAGATAGCCATGGAGGTGTGGGTACAGTTTGTCACGTCCCAGATGGACAGATATAGCCATGGGGGTGTGAGTACAGTTTGTCAAGTCCCAGGGGGACAGAGATAGCCATGGGGGTGTGAGTACAGTTTGTCACGTCCCAGAGGGACAGAGATAGCCATGGAGGTGTGAGTACATTTTATCACGTCCCAGAGGGACAGAGATAGCCATTGAGGTGTGAGTACAGTTTTTCACGTCCCAGAGGGACAGAGATAGCCATGAGGGTGTGAGTACAGTTTGTCACGTCCCAGAGGGACAGAGATAGCCATGGAGGTGTGGGTACAATTTGTTACGTCCCAGAGGGACAGAGATAGCCATGGAGGTGTGAGTACAGTTTGTCACGTCCCAGAGGGACAGAGATAGCCATGGTGGTGTGGGTACAGTTTGTCACGTCCCAGAGGGACAGAGATAGTCATGGAGGTGTGGGTACAGTTTGTCACGTCCCAGAGGGACAGAGATAGCCATGGGGGTGTATGTACAGTTTGTCACGTCCCAGAGGGACAGAGATAGCCATGGAGGTGTGGGTACATGTTGTCACGTCCCTGAGGGACAGAGATAGCCATGGAGGTGTGGGTACAGTTTGTCACGTCCCAGAGGGACAGAGATATCCATGGAGGTGTGGGTACAGTTTGTCACATCCCAGAGGGACAGAGATATCCATGGAGGTGTGGGTACAGTTTGTCACGTCCCAGAGGGACAGAGATAGCCATGGTGGTGTGGGTACAGTTTGTCACATCCCAGAGGGAGAGATAGCCATGGAGGTGTGGGTACCGTTTGTCACGTCCCAGAGGGACAGAGATAGCCATGGAGGTGTGGGTGCAGTTTGTCACGTCCCAGGGGACAGAGATAGCCATGGAGGTGTGGTTACAGTTTTTCACGTCCCAGAGGGACAGAGATAGCCATGGGGGTGTGAGTACAGTTTGTCACGTCCCAGGGGGACAGAGATAGCCATGGAGGTGTGGGTACAGTGTTTCACGTCCCAGAGGGACAGAGATAGCCATGGAGATGTGGGTACAGTTTGTAACGTCCCAGAGGGACAGAGATAGCCATGGGGGTGTGAGTACAGTTTGTCACGTCCCAGGGGGACAGAGATAGCCATGGAGGTGTGGGTACAGTTTGTCACGTCCCAGAGGGACAGAGATAGCCATGGAGGTGTGAGTACAGTTTGTCACTTCCCAGAGGGACAGAAATAGCCATGGAGGTGTGGGTACAGTTTGTCACGTCCCAGAGGGACAGAGATAGCCATGGGGGTGTGGGTACAGTTTGTCACGTCCTAGAGGGACAGAGATAGCCATGGAGGTGTGGGTACAGTTTGTCACATCCCATAGGGACAGAGATAGCCATGGAGGTGTGGGTACAGTTTGTCATGTCCCAGAGGGACAGAGATAGCCATGGAGGAGTGAGTACAGTTTGTCACGTCCCAGAGGGACAGAGATAGCCATGGGGGTGTGGGTACAGTTTGTCACGTCCCAGGAGGACAGAGATGGCCATGGGGGTGTGGGTACAGTTTGTCACGTCCCAGAGGGACAGAGATAGCCATGGAGGTGTGATTACAGTTTGTCACGTCCCAGAGGGACAGAGATAGCCATGGAGGTGTGATTACAGTTTGTCACGTCCCAGAGGGACAGAGATAGCCATGGAGGTGTGAGTACAGTTTGTCACGTCCCAGAGGGACAGAGATAGCCAAGGAGGTGTGGGTACAGTCTGTCACGTCCCAGAGGGACAGAGATATCCATGGAGGTGTGAGTACAGTTTGTCACATCCCAGAGGGACAGAGATAGCCATGGAGGTGTGGGTACAGTTTGTCACGTCCCAGAGGGACAGAGATAGCCATGGTGGTGTGGGTACAGTTTGTCACGTCCCAGAAGGACAGAGATGGCCATGGGGGTGTGGGTACAGTTTGTCACGTCCCAGAGGGACAGAGATAGCCATGGAGGTGTGATTACAGTTTGTCACGTCCCAGAGGGACAGAGATAGCCATGGAGGTGTGATTACAGTTTGTCACGTCCCAGAGGGACAGAGATAGCCATGGAGGTGTAAGTACAGTTTGTCACGTCCCAGAGGGACAGAGACAGCCATGGAGGTGTGGGTACAGTTTGTCACGTCCCAGAGGGACAGAGATAGCCAAGGAGGTGTGGGTACAGTCTGTCACGTCCCAGAGGGAAAGAGATATGCATGGAGGTGTGGGTACAGTTTGTCACATCCCAGAGGGACAGAGATAGCCATGGAGGTGTGGGTACAGTTTGTCACGTCCCAGAGGGACAGAGATAGCCATGGTGGTGTGGGTAAAGTTTGTCACATCCCAGAGTGACAGAGATAGCCATGGAGGTGTGGGTACAGTTTGCCACGTCCCAGAGGGACAGAGATAGCCATGGAGGTGTGGGTACAGTTTGTCACGTCCCAGAGGGACAGCGATAGCCATGGCAGTGTGGGTACAGTTTGTCACGTCCCAGGGGGACAGAGATAGCCATGGAGGTGTGGGTACAGTTTGTCACGTCCCAGATGGACAGATATAGCCATGGGGGTGTGAGTACAGTTTGTCAAGTCCCAGGGGGACAGAGGTAGCCATGGGGGTGTGAGTACAGTTTGTCACGTCCCAGAGGGACAGAGATAGCCATGGAGGTGTGAGTACAGTTTATCACGTCCCAGAGGGACAGAGATAGCCATTGAGGTGTGAGTACAGTTTTTCACGTCCCAGAGGGACAGAGATAGCCATGAGGGTGTGAGTACAGTTTGTCACGTCCCAGAGGGACAGAGATAGCCATGGAGGTGTGGGTACAATTTGTTACGTCCCAGAGGGACAGAGATAGCCATGGAGGTGTGAGTACAGTTTGTCACGTCCCAGAGGGACAGAGATAGCCATGGAGGTGTGGGTACAGTTTGTCACGTCCCAGAGGGACAGAGATAGTCATGGAGGTGTGGGTACAGTTTGTCACGTCCCAGAGGGACAGAGATAGCCATGGGGGTGTATGTACAGTTTGTCACGTCCCAGAGGGACAGAGATAGCCATGGAGGTGTGGGTACATGTTGTCACGTCCCTGAGGGACAGAGATAGCCATGGAGGTGTGGGTACAGTTTGTCACGTCCCAGAGGGACAGAGATATCCATGGAGGTGTGGGTACAGTTTGTCACATCCCAGAGGGACAGAGATATCCATGGAGGTGTGGGTACAGTTTGTCACGTCCCAGAGGGACAGAGATAGCCATGGTGGTGTGGGTACAGTTTGTCACATCCCAGAGGGAGAGATAGCCATGGAGGTGTGGGTACCGTTTGTCACGTCCCAGAGGGACAGAGATAGCCATGGAGGTGTGGGTGCAGTTTGTCACGTCCCAGGGGACAGAGATAGCCATGGAGGTGTGGTTACAGTTTTTCACGTCCCAGAGGGACAGAGATAGCCATGGAGGTGTGAGTACAGTTTGTCACGTCCCAGGGGGACAGAGATAGCCATGGAGGTGTGGGTACAGTGTTTCACGTCCCAGAGGGACAGAGATAGCCATGGAGATGTGGGTACAGTTTGTAACGTCCCAGAGGGACAGAGATAGCCATGGGGGTGTGAGTACAGTTTGTCACGTCCCAGGGGGACAGAGATAGCCATGGAGGTGTGGGTACAGTTTGTCAGGTCCCAGAGGGACAGAGATAGCCATGGAGGTGTGAGTACAGTTTGTCACTTCCCAGAGGGACAGAGATAGCCATGGAGGTGTGGGTACAGTTTGTCACGTCCCAGAGGGACAGAGATAGCCATGGGGGTGTGGGTACAGTTTGTCACGTCCTAGAGGGACAGAGATAGCCATGGAGGTGTGGGTACAGTTTGTCACATCCCATAGGGACAGAGATAGCCATGGAGGTGTGGGTACAGTTTGTCACGTCCCAGAGGGACAGAGATAGCCATGGAGGTGTGGGTACAATTTGTCACGTCCCGGAGGGACAGAGATAGCCATGGAGGTGTGATTACAGTTTGTCACGTCCCAGAGGGACAGAGATAGCCATGGAGGAGTGAGTACAGTTTGTCACGTCCCAGAGGGACAGAGATAGCCATGGGTGTGTGGGTACAGTTTGTCACGTCCCAGAAGGACAGAGATAGCCATGGGGGTGTGGGTACAGTTTGTCACGTCCCAGAGGGACAGAGATAGCCATGGAGTTGTGATTACAGTTTGTCACGTCCCAGAGGGACAGAGATAGCCATGGAGGGGCAACATGACGGTAACGATGCCAGGCACCAGACTCACCTGCCACCGCTGCCCTGTCCTTGCCTAAATGCCAAACAGCAGCATACCTTTTGGAGGGGGGAAGGAGTTTTAGGGTGTAGAAAGAGTAAGTACTGTGGTACTAACATGTTCCCGTGGTAATCCCACATTGCAAAGAGACACCTCCTGTTAGCATTTAGGAGCTAGGCGATGGTGTCTCTGTGTCCTGGGCTGATGAGGTGGGTGGCTGGGTGATTCCCCAATGGACAGCCCTCAACCATGATATAGGCTGAGGGCAGCGTGTGTGTGTGTGTGTGTGTGTGTGTGTGTGTGTGTGTGTGTGTGTGTGTGTGTGTGTGTGTGTGTGTGTGTGTGTGTGTGTGTGTGTGTGTGTGTGTGTGTGTGTGTGTGTGTGTGTGCGTAGTATGAGAGAGACTCACGAGGGTGCTTGTTGGTGGTGATGCAGTCCAGACATCTTTCTCTGAAGGTGATGTGGTTAAAGCAGTCCAGACATCTTTCTCTGAAGGTGATGTGGTTAAAGCAGCCGACCTCTCCACGCCTCTGTGGTCTAAGCTGCTGTGAAGAGGTTTGCTAATCGCCCTGCCGTGTCTGAGGGACAGAGAGGCTGCGTCGGGGAAAGATGGGGCTCTCTCCGGGCTCCCCCTGGCACACAGATCCGATTACAGACATGCGTAAGGAAGAGATGTTCCCTTAAGAGGACAGGAGGAGGTCAGGGCAGAGACAGGAGCATTAGCATATTGCTAACTTGCCATTGGGCAGTCATAGTGAGACTGTAAGCTCTAGTAACCAAGGGTCAGTCCAAAGGAAGTTGTATGGCCGTGTTTGAGTGTGTTTGTACTAGCAGGTGTGTTCATCTACCGCTCTGAAGCCTCCCTGTCTCACCCATGCTCCCTGTCTCACCCATGCTCCCTGTCTCACCCATGCTCCCTGCATCACCCTGAGTGCAGGAGAACAGAACAGAACACAGCAGGAAACCTCTCAAAGGTTCAGTTAATTCTTGACTGGTGAGGAGCGGCTGCAGACAGACACTGCTCCTTCACTGCTGGAGTGCTGCTTAGCGGGCTGCCTGCCTGGGGCCTGTTGTGGCTGGCTGGGTGCTGCTGTCCAGGCCTGCATGTCAGAGTGAGACAGGCTCCCCCTGACCTCTCCAGCACTGGGGGCCTCCCAGCCCAGAGGAGGGGCCCCCCGCTCCATCACATCCCTTCCAATTACTGACATCCTGCCGCCTTTGAACACGCTGGAATCAGAGTAAAGAATAGCAGAGGTCAGACTGCAGATGGAGAGGGGTGGAAACGACAGAGTCGAAAGTATGAGGGAGAGAAAGAGAAGAGGGGGGAAATAGAGGAGTGAAAAGCTATTTGTGGCATTGATACTACCATACGCCCCCATCCAACCCTTCCAGAGCTCCTGACTGAACTCTAACCAGGAGCCACGATTTCAACAACAAAGAGTGAGAAGCAAAGAGAGTTAAAAATGGCCTTCCGATTGGAGAAAGGGAGAAAGAAAAAAGGAAGAAAAAATCACGTTGCCATCTGGAGAAAAAAAGCCAGTTTGGGTCAGTTTAAACCGGTTTAAGCCTCTGTCTTGTCTATGGATGTTCTAGTAGAGGAAGGATGGGGGGTTGGTTGGCTTATCCCTCTGTAGTTTAATTTCTACTCTTCCCCTGATCATGATGACCATCTAATTTCCTACTTGGAATTTACTTTACCATGATGCAATACACCTATTTATTAATCTGAACTATTCATTTGTGATATAAATGGGATAGGGACATTTTATGGGTTTTTGCAAACATGCAAACAGGAGAGAGAGTAGTGAGATAACACACACACACACATGCATGCACATGTATTAGACAAACACAGACAAACCCAGTCACATGATGAGTTGAGACAGTTTTGGCCTGAGTTTGGGTTTCACTGCTGTGAGACACGATCAGAGGACAGAGACACTCAGCTCACAGGCCGTTACAACCAGCGAGGGATGCCATGATCCTTCTACTACACACTTCCCCACACACACACACACAACCACACTCTGATGATGAGTCAGCCCTCTCTGTTCTCCATGACAGTGTGTGAGTGAGAATGTTATTTTGTGTGTGTGCGTATACCGTGTGTTACTGTGTGTGTGTTGTGTCAGTGCATGCATGTGTGTGTTTGTGTGCGCGTACATGTTGTTTGTGTGTTTCTGTGTGGCAGTCTGGAAGTTGAAGATAGCTACACTATGATGAATGGCATATGAGATTGGTGTGGCTGGCGAGGGGCCCAGTGCCCTTAAACCCAAATTAGCCTTTTCAAACCCATATCCCCTTGGCACAATGAAAGATCATACACACAGAGTCGCACACAGGACCTTAGACTCTCTGAGCCCAGCGCACACGGCCAGCCATATAGCACTCTGAGGCCTGCCTTTTAGAGTGACTGAGCACTGGGCTGCTGAATAGACACATCCTGGGTCACTATGGGGTTCCGAGAGGGCTGCCATTAAACTCAATAAATGTAGATTACTTTTATCCACAGGAGGCTGCTGAGGGGAGAACGGCTCATAATAATGACCAGAACAGAGTAAATGGAATGGCATCAAACACCTGGAAACCATATGTTTGACGTAGTTGTTACCATTCCACTGATTCCACTCCATCCATTACCACGAGCCCATTATCCCCAACTAAGGTGCCACCAACCTCCTATGATTTTATCATCATACAATTACATTGGATTGGTTATAAAATGGTTATTGTTGGGTAGGGTTAGAGTTAAGGGCTCTGCACCGTCTAAACAATGCGTCCATCTCTAAATAGTTATGCGTACATTTGTACGGCTGAATGTTTGGAACACGATGCAAACGGACCTCCGTGTAGAGCCCGTAGGCTAGGGTTAGGGTTGGACCAGGGTGTGGACATGAAGCTAGGGTTAGGGTTTATCCCTCTCTTAATCTTAAGTGTTTTTAGCCTGGGCAAATTATGTATCTTGCTTTACTCGACCAGGATGGTTACTGTGTGTGTGTGTGTGTGTGTGTGTGTGTGTGTGTGTGTGTGTGTGTGTGTGTGTGTGTGTGTGTGTGTGTGTGTGTGTGTGTGTGTGGTGTGTGTGAAGGGTTTGAAGGGTGTTGGAAACATTTAGCCTGTTGCAGAGAGGGGCTGTGTGGAGACTGTGATGAATTATGAAAGTGGCTCTTTGGTATGAATGAAGTGTTGAACATGTCTGCCGCTATGGAGAGCTCTACCGCTCCTCAGCAGTACGGGCCATGTGATATGTCCTTAGGTTGATACAGCGTAGATGACTGACTTACTACACTCATCGCTTCGAGTTTATACAGATGTATTATACAGATGCAGGATCTTACTTTGATCAGCCTTTTGTTACTGATAGTTTTCCTGCACAACAGGAAATGCAAACTTGTAGTGTATTCAAGGTTTTGGGGAAGATGGGTTATTGTCCTGCTGAAAGGTGAATTTGGAAAGCAGACTGAACCAGGTTGTCCTCTAGGAGTTTGCCTGTGCTTAGCTCTATTTCGTTTATTTTTATCCTGAAAAACTCCCCAGTCCATATCGATGAAAAGCATACCTATAACACAGTGGAAGCTCCTCAGAGGAGCTTCAAAATAAAAATAGTGAAACATTAAAAAAGTTCCTTTTTAGAATAAACTATACAAAATATTTTCATATGTCAACAAATAATTGATTAAAACACACAGTTATGCCATGAAGGTCTATAGTGGCCTCAACAGCATTATGTAGGGTAGCACCATGGTGTAGCCAGAGGACAGCTAGCTTCCGTCCTCTTCTGGGTACATTGACTTCAATACAAAACCTACTAGGCTCATGGTTTTAACGCCCTTCAATAAACTTACGCAGTAATTATGACAACTTTCAGGGGACATCCTCCAACCTATCAGAGCTCTTGTAGCATGAACTGACATGTTGTCCACACAATCAAATGATCAGAGATTGAATCTAGTACTGAAAGCATAAGCTACAGTTAGATAGCACTGCAGTGCAAAAAATGTGGTGAGTAGTTGACTCAAAGAGAGAGAAAGACAATCATTGAACAGCTTTGAACAAATTCATGTATTTTTCTTCAAAAATGAAGGGGAGCAAGAGAGAGAGAGAGATGTTTGTAAGTGGCGTTTGAAAGAGGACTGTTTGCGTGAGATCAGGGGTTTATTCATTCCTCCGATTCTGTTGGAAAACGTTTTTTAAACAGAAGCAAACGGAACGAAATGGGGATAAAATGTTGGACTAATAATTACACCCTAGCTAGATACAGGCAAGAGTGTGCGATATTGAATGTGTCACTGTCTGCCTCCTCAAATCTTTCTCCCAACCTGTGTGCACCTACGTTGTAAACTTTCATTCATAGGCTAGGTTGTAGCATGATGGATATAGATAATTAGGGTATCAAGTAGTAGCCCAAACCTATCGACGTTACATTGGCTTCCTTCTTTCCACTTTGTCATTTAGGTTAGTATTGTGGGGTAAATACAACGTTGTTAATTCATCCTCAGTTTTCTCCTATCACAGCCTTTAAACGCTGTAACTGTTTTAAATCACCATTGGCTGCATGGTGAAAACCCTGAGCGGTGTCCTTCCTCTCCAGCAACTGAGTTAGGAAGGACGCCTGTATCTTTGTAGTGACTGGGTGTATTGATACACCATCCAAAGCCTAATTAATAATTTCACCATGCTCAAAAGGATATGTCTGCTTTTTTATTTGATAGGTGCCCATCTTTGCGAAGGATTGGAAAACCTTCCTGGTCTTTGTGGTTAAATCTGTGCTTGAATTTCACTACTTGACTGAGGGACCTTCCAGATAATTGTATGTGTGGAGTACAGAGATGGGCTAGTCATTCAAAAATCATGTTAACCACTATTTCTGGACACAGAGTGAGTCAGTGCAACTTATTATATGACTTAGCAAATTTTTACACCTGAACGTATTTATGCTTTCCATAACAAAGGGGTTGAACACTTATTGATTCAAGACATTTCAGCTTTTCATTTTGTATTAATTCATAAACATAAAAAAATTAATATATTTTGACATTATGGGTATTGTGTGCAGATCAGTGACAAAAAAAATATAAATTTGATCCATTTTAAATTCAGGCTGTAACACAACATTTGTGGGAAAAAGTCAAGGGGATTGAATATTTTTTTACCTAACTCTCTTTCCACTCTTTCCATCTCTCTGCTTCTCTTCTCAAATGTTTTTCTCTCCATTTTTCTCTCTCTTTTCCTCTGTCACTACCCCTGTCTCTCCCCTCCCCTCCCTCTCACTGGGTTTCTCAGAACTTCCTCTCGTTATAGCAGAGTCAGTGAGCAGTCACTGTGATCCTGCTCTTTTATGTCTTCCCTATTTCAAAGAGACGTTGCCGTTGGGGAGATAGTGAACAGGAATCAGAACCAATGCTTTCCGACAGCAAGGCTGCTCCTCTCTGCCACGACACACCCCGACAGCACCATTGGTGAGGGGAGGGGGGTGGGATGAAGGAGGGGGAAGGAAGAGATCGCTCAAACGCATATCACACATGAAAGTCACCTCACCCAAAGCAGGAGAAATCACAGACCCTGGCGGAAAGTTAACAGCCGGCCACAGGCACTTCTCCTGTTGCTAAGAGACGGGCAACGCTGTGCGGTCGATGGGAAGAGTGGTTGGCTGGACTGACTGCTCGCTCTAATGAAGCTCACTGATACATACAGTACACACACACACTGAAACACCTGTATCATGAGATATGAAAAGCTTATAGAAGAAAATCTGATAAATAATTTTGTACCCTTTTGTGAAGAAAAACCTGATATTTATAGTCTACAAACAATAAACCATTGCAACAATTAATATGCTCATGATACTATATTTAAGCAATAAGGCACGAGGAGATGTAGTATATGGCCAATATACCATAGCTAAGGGCTGTTCGTAAGCACGACGCAATGAGAAGTGCCTTGATACAGCCCTTAGCTGTGGTATATTGGCCATATACCACAAACCCAGAGGTGCCTTATTGCTATTATAAACTGGTTACCAACGTAATTGGAGCAGTAAAAAAATTGTTTTGTCATACCCGTGGTATACGGTCTGATATACCATGGCTGTCAGCCAATCAGCATTCAGGTCTCGAACCACCCATTTACACCATGGCATTGTTGAATACTTGTTTTTAATACTTATGTCCCTATAATGCAAGGTAGAATTCAATGGCTATGAAGATTATTATTACATGTTCTATGTTTGAGCCGCTTTTGAAAGCAAAAGTTACATTAACCTCAGAGATGTACAGGGCCGAGGAGACAGGAGCCAGAGTATGTCAGTACTGCTGCACAATTAATGTGATGTGATGTAATGCAGAAATATTAGAGGTGCAGCGTACTGTGTTGATCAAAACACTGTCCGTAGAGCTACGATGGATGTTTAATGTGCACTCCCAACAGGCCCAGGTTTTATTGCTGTAGGTAGTAATACAATGGCTGCTGTGCTCTGCTTTGGTTTCTCTTTGACCTACAGCATCTGTGACCCTACCAGGCATAACATGAGCACATCAGAGGAATGGGAGATGGAGATGGCAAGATCCATGCAACTAACGTTACATTGTTCAGTCAACAAGAAAGGTAGCTGGCTGGCTACAGCTCTGAGCCTGAGCCGCTCAACCTATTCATTTCAATCTCCCTTTTCTGACCCAGAATTATTCCCCTCAATGTGACCCGTTAATTCCTTAGACCTTCCTGAGGATTATGCATGACGTGATGCATTCTCAATGATTTAGCTGCCTCACTATGTGGTGAGCGCTGCTGGCTGGAACGAGACACAGCCCACAAATAGTGAATTGTATGGACCGGGTGAGTGGAACTAGGCCCTATCTAAAGTATTTGAGAGGGAGGACATGGAGGCTATCTCCTCCATTATGTAAACACCAGGCTATAACCCCACAGGTTGACACACTGACTCCTCTTCAGAATAAAATGGGGGAGAATTAGGTTCTCTGTACTCACTGAAAAATTAGTCTCAACTTTTGCACCCTCTTGGAAATAGGTCATATGAATTAGGAGAAGCTTCTAGAGCCTGGTAGAATATGATGCCCACCTACCTGGGTTTCAGCTTCAATCACCCTGTGACCCAAGATATGTCTCGTCACAGGAAGCATGCTATCATATGAGTTTAACACATGACCACTACTAACTAGCTAATATAGGAACAGGGAGGATAGATAGTCCTGATCTTCCAGAGGATCATCCCATCCAGTGGAAGGAACCACACATCCATAAGGAAGCAAAAAGAAGAAAGAGCAGGAAGTGTCCTCTGTAAAGATAAGAGATCATGTTAAACCTGGCCAAATACCTGAATAGGTAGAAAAAAAATCTAGCACAATCATATCTAACATGCCTTACCTTTTACCCACTTGCCGTGTGTGTCCCAAAGACATCGTTTGCTCATGTGACAATGGGAGATTTATCATTTAAATATGAGAAACTGATTATTCTGTGTGAACAGGGTTTCTGATTTGTATAGCATCGTGTCATGCAAGTGGCAGGCCCTCCCCAGGTGGTGAGGGTAGACAACAGCACTTCGCCACGCTGACCCTCAACACATGGGCCCCACAGGGGGGTGTGCGTAGTCCTCTCCTGTACTCAATGTTCACCCATGACTGCGTGACCACACATGACTCCACCACCATTATCAAGTTTGCTGACAACAAGACTGTGGAAGGCTTGATCACTGGCGGCGATGAGACAGCCTACAGAAAGGTTGGTGGTGAACAACAACCTCTCCCTCAACGTCAGTAAGACCGAGGGTCTGATCGTGGACTACAAGAAATGGGGGGGGTGGGCGAGCTCGACCCTATCCACATCGACAGGGCTGCAGTGGAGCAGGTGGAGAGCTTTAAGTTCCTCAATGATGAATCACTAAGAACTTAAAAGGATCCACACACACGCGCAGTCGCGAAGAATGCGCGACAGCATCTCTTCCCTCTCAGGAGATTGAAAAGGTTTGGCATGCGCCCTCAAATCCTCAAAAAGTTCTACAGCTGTAACCTTGAGAGCACCTTGACTGGCTAAAAAAAGCACCGCCCTCGATCACATGGTGCTACAGAGGGTGGTGCGGACAGCCCAGTACATCACTGGAGCCAAGCTCCCTGCCATCCAGGATTTCCATATCAAGCGGTGTGGAAGGAAGGCCCGTTAAAGACTCCAACCACCCAAGCCATAGACTGCTTCCGCACGTCATGCGGTACCGGTGCTTATCTCTGTTCTTTACACTTTTGTTTTAAGAGTTTTGTTTACACACGCATCATTAATCACCCAGTGCCTTCTCACAATCCTCCAGCATTTAAAGTGGGTGCTCGTTGTGGGGACAATGAGCTGCTCAGGTGCCAGAAATGGAGATTCCCAGACCTTTGACCATTTCTTCCTTTTTGATTCCACTACTATCAACTCATCTCAACCATGTCCTTGGCTTTGATCAGTATCTCTGCATAGTGCTATAAGTAGGTTCTATAAATAGTAATAATACTGTTATGAGCTAGTCAGACCTCGTACAGTAAACCTGGTCGCAGGTCTGACCCACAAACCCTCACAGAGAACCAACCAAACCCAGCATTGAATATGTCCTGAGTCTGACCACTGACTGACTGACTAACGGACTGACTGACTGACACTCCCCTCTAGTCGTGACAGTGAGGTGAGAGTGGATGCAGACGGGATGTTGTTGAGCAAACATTAATCAAACCACAGGAAGCCTTAGACAGACACAGACAGACCCAGAGGGAGGAGAAGATGGAGGACACTGGAGAGAGAGAACTCAGTAGCAGTGCTCCAAGGTCTGAGAGGTCACCTTTAAGATAGCAGCCTGTTCTGAGCCCAGGGGTTAGACAGACCATCCCAGTCCCAGCCTGGCTTAACAGCTGACATCCTCCTCATACTGGACCAGCTCCACATCTCTCTCCGTCTCAGTCTACTGGGTGTGGCAGAGACATTGGGTTATTTGGACCATAATAAGACCTGGTTAATTAACCACAAACCCATGCCTCTGCTACTGTTTCTATACAGTAATGGGAGACATGTTCATGTTTGTGTGCAGTACGTCAGGTGTGCCACCAGGAACCAGGACTGAAATGGGACATCATAGAAATGTGGCTATAGAATACATATTGATACGCTATATTCTCTTTGCCTGTTCACTGAAAGAGCTGTAAGCAAGGTAGAGCACATGTTGTAGGTTGCCACAATATTCTGAAGGCGTGTTTGATAAATTGAATGTTGAACGTGGTTAAGGCGAGGTATATTGATGTTCCATCGTCATATTTTTCACTGACATTCTTGTGTGCCTTAATCTCATGGCTTTATACATTTGGACAGGGAACTATAGTGTCTGTGTGTGAATTGATGTGTGCTTGTGTACGTGCGATTTTGCATGTGTGTGTGCGTGAGTTCGTGCGTACATGCATGTGTCCTAGGTGCGTGCATGTGTGTGTGCAGGAGCTTAGTACGTGCGCTTTAATGCATAGGCCTGTTTAATTGCATAGTCAATGCATTCATCATTGGGAACGCAGAGCCTGGCTAAAATGAATTGAATTATCTGGCGGGGAGAACAAAGAGATGTACATTGAGTTAGTGTGTAATTTATTGCTGCAAGCAAGGAGGAAGAAGGGCTGGGAGAATTAGTAGGGGAAAGAGGGGAGAATACAGAGAGAGGCCTGGAGCTGCGGAGAGAGAGAGAGAGAGAGAGAGATGAGAAAGAGAGAGATGAGAAAGAGTGGGATGAGAAAGAGATGAGAAAGAGATGAGGAGATTAGGAGAGAGAGAGAAAGAGAGAGATGAGAAAGAGAGAGATGAGAAAGAGAGAGATGAGAAAGAGAGAGATGAGAATGAGAGAGATGAGAATGAGAGATGAGAAAGAGAGAGATGAGAAAGAGAGAGATGAGAAAGAGAGAGATGAGAAAGAGAGAGATGAGAATGAGAGATGAGAATGAGAGATGAGAAAGATGAGAAAGAGAGAGATGAGAAAGAGAGAGATGAGAAAGAGAGAGATGAGAAAGAGAGATGAGAAAGAGAGAGATAAGAAAGAGAGATGAGAAAGAGAGATGAGAATGAGAGATGAGAATGAGAGATGAGAAAGAGAGAGATGAGAAAGAGAGAGATGAGAAAGAGATGAGAAAGAGAGAGATGAGAAAGAGAGAGATGAGAAAGAGAGAGATGAGATTAGGAGAGAGAGAGCCAGAGAGAGAGAGATAATGGTGTTCCAAAAAAGGTCCAGTCGCCAGGACCACAAATACAAATTCCATCTAGACACCATTGCCCTAGAGCACACAAAAAAACGATACATACCTTGACCTAAACATCAGCGCCACAGGTAACTTCCACAAAGCTGTGAACGATCTGAGAGACAAGGCAAGAAGGACATTCCATGCCATCAAAAGGAACATAAAATTCAACATACCAATTAGGACCTGGCTAAAAAATACTTGAATCAGTCATAGAACCCATTGCCCTTTATGGTTGTGAGGTCTGAGGTCTGCTCACCAACCAAGATTTCATAAAATGGGACAAACATCAAATTGAGACTCTGCATGCAGAATTCTGCAAAAATATCCTCTGTGTACAACGTAGAACACCAAACAATGCATGCAGAGCAGAATTAGGCCGATACCCACTAATTATCAAAATCCAGAAAAGAGACGTTCAATTCTACAACCACCTAAAAGGAAGCGATTCCCAAACCTTCCATAACAAAGCCATCACCTACAGAGAGATGAACCTGGAGAAGAATCCCCCAAGCAAGCTGGTCCTGGGGCTCTGTTCACAAACACACACACAGCCCCAGGACAGTAGCACAATTAGACCCAAGCAAATCATGAGAAAACAAAAAGATAAGAGAGAGAGATATGAGGAGATAGAGAGATGAGGAGAGAGAGAGAGAGAGAGAGAGAGAGAGAGAGAGAGAGATATGAGGAGCTGGAGAGATGAGGAGAGAGAGAGAGAGTTTGAGTTTTTATAAAACCTTTATTTTTTACTCAAGTGTTAACATAAATAATGACACACTGCCTTTTCAGAAATGAAATAACAAATGTAATTCCTAAACAAAAATAAATACATAACATATACATTCAACTTATTTCAGCAGCAAAAAATAATTTCCCCTCCTCTACAAAACAAAGCGCTCCTTCGTAGGCCCACTTCTCCTCAAATAATAGGAGATCTTTTACAGCTGAAAAAAACTCAAAATCTACTTTTATTCTTGCTTTCACTAAACCTTTAAAAACACATCTTACATCCTGCCCATATCCCGTTTCTATCTTATGTTTCCTACTCAGAAAAATTGACATCTTAGCTTGTCCCAAAATAAAATTTAACATTTGACATTTTCTTTTGTTTACTATATTGAAACCCCAAAATAAAAACAGTGTTATTGAAAAACTCCCCTACAGCTTTAAACAAAGATTCCAACATTTCCAATAGCGGTTTTATCCTCTCACACTCCATAAAACAGTGAAAAATGGTTTCTCTTATATTACAAAAAGGACATCCATCTCTAACATCTGAGTTAATAACAGATACAAAAGCATTAACTGCAATGATGCCATGTAAAACCCTCCATTGCATATCACCAGTACCCTTTTGTAACGGTGGTTTGTACAGTGCTCTCCATGCTGGCTTTACCTTGTCATCAATGCCCAATTTTACCCTCCATGGAGTATCTTTTCTATTTTTCAATTTATCTTTATTCAACACCTTGACACACCCCCTATACAATTCCTTCCCATTCACCTCATCCAAACCCACCTCCTCCAACCCTCTCAAATCCAGCAATAACGCCTTTCTTTCTGACTCTGGGATATTTGGTGTAATCCCTAGTTTTGGAAATGAGACGTCTTCATCTTGCACCTTCTTCTTGTGGCTACTAAGCATATCCCATTCTTCCGCTGACAGAGCCTTCCTACAGCTCCCCAGCATTTGTCCGACAATCCTTTCCGACCTCATCCCCAAATGTTCTGCCACCCTTCTTCCATCCATTAAGGCGGGCCCAGCCATGGCCATTAACTGTCTTAAGGTGATGATTTTCCCCTTCACCAGAATCTTGGAGAAATGTGGAACAGCTGCAGTTGTACAATCCAGTCTTGCCCCATACACCAGAGGTTCCTCCAACAGCCAATGCACTGACTCCGCTGAAGTTCTTCTGGACACCTTCATTATGCTCCACACTCTGAGAAGGCCTCTATAAAACGGAGGTACTCCTTCCCTAGAAATCTGGCTACTATCAACCAGAAATAAAGCCTTCTTTAAACCTAATCCTCCAACCCGCTGTAATATAAGACCTGCCACCCCTCTTCACACCACATTTTCCGGTCCATAAAGCAGCCTTTGAATAAACTGAAACCGGAAAGCAGCAGCCCTACTAGCAAGATGTACAAGACCTTGTCCCCCCTCCTCTTTTGACAAATACAAAACACTTTGTGGAACCCAGTGATATTTATCCCAAAAGAAATCCACAATAATTGCCTGTATCTTAGCCAGAAGGCCAGATGGTGGTTCTAAAACTGACAACCGATGCCACAGTGCAGAGGCAATCACATTGTTAACTATAATAGTGCGCCCTCTATATGACATACGAGATAATAACCAACGCCATCTCCTCATCCTCCCTTCCACCATTTCAACCACCCCACTCCAATTTTTTTCCATAGTCCCCTCATCTCCTAGATACACTCCAAGATACTTAAAACCTCCCTTACACCATTCTAGCCCCCCTGGCAAAGCCATGATCCCTCCAGACCATTCTCCAATCTGTAAAGCACAACTCTTTTCCCAATTTACCTTTGCAGAGGATATTCCCCTAAAACGATCAACCATTAGACTCAAGCTATCCACCTCCGCTTGATTTTTCACTAGCACAACTACATCATCAGCATAGGCTAGGAATAGGAGGAATATCCTCTGAAAGGCACACCCCTGCAATGCGACTTCTAATGCTATTTAGTAGTGGCTCTATAGCAATAGCATATAACATCCCAGACATAGAACATCCCTGCCTAATACCTCTACACACTTTAAAAGGAGCACTCAAACCACCGTTAACTTTCAATACACTTTCAATGTCACCATATATCACCTTTATCATGGCAATAAAACCAGAGCTGAACCCAAACGCCTCAAACGTGTGCCATAAATATTGATGTTCAACTCGGTCAAATGCCTTTTCCTGATCAATTGAAATTAGACCAGCATCCAACCCAATAGCCCTAGAGACGTCCAAAAAATCACGAATCAGAGAAATGTTATCCCCTATCTGCCTGCCAGGAACACAGTAGGACTGATCCGTATGTATGATTTGCCCCATCACCTCCCTCAGCCTGTTGGACAAAGCCTTTGACAATATCATATAATCAGTACTCAATAAAGCCACCGGCCTCCAGTTCTTCATCTCCCTCGGGTCACCCTTTTTGGGCAGTAGGGTGAGGACAGCCCTTCTGCAGCTTATTGGTAGTAACCCTCCGGTTAAACTATCATTAGCTACTTCTAACCAATCCTCTCCCAACATAGCCCAAAAAGACTTAAAAAAGTCAACGGGAAGCCCATCAATGCCTGGTGCCCTTCCATTTTCCATGCCTTTTAATGCAGTGTATAAATCCTGCAAAGACAATGGTTGCTCAAGCTCAACCTGAGCTTCTGCAGGCACCTTTGGGAGCCCATCAAAGAACTGCTGTGTCACTGTTTTGTCCTCTTTGTACTCACACTTGTAGAGCTCAGCATAGAACTCTACTGCCCTCTTTCTAATTTCACTAGGGCTAGTGAGCTCTTGTCCAACAGCTGATTTGAGACAATTAATAATTTTTCTTTGTCCATTCTTTTTCTCTAAACCAAAGAAAAATTTGGAAGAGGCATCCATTTCAGATATGCCCTGAAATTTACTTCTCACCAGTGCCCCCTGTGCTCTGATACCCAGCAGATCTGCCAATGCAGCTTTTCTCCTCTTGAGGGCCTGAGTATGGCCTCGATCTCCTGTGGTCTCAACCAACATCATGAGTTCCACTATTTCAATCTCTAGGGCTTTCATTGATCTGGTGATATCCTTGGTGACATTCCTCGTGTATTGATTACAAAATTGTTGAATCTGGATTTTCCCTATATCCCACCATTGTTGAAGGGATACAAAACTGGCCTTTTGAGACCTCCACCTCTCCCAAAAAAAACTGAAACAATTCCTGAAGTGAGCATCACTCAATAAAGTTATATTAAAATGCCAGTATGCGCTTTTAGGTTTTACATCGTTAATGAACACCACCTCTGTTATTAAACAATGATCAGAAAATCCCACTGGAGTTATCACACTTGATTTACAGACCTGAGATTGATGCTCAAAAACATAAAACCTATCTAACCTGGCCATAGAGATGATGTTCTCTCTCACATGCGCCCAGGTGTACTGCCTTGTTCCTCCATGTTGACTCCGCCAAATATCACACAGTTCATTTGTTACAATAAGGCGTTTTAAAAACGTCCTTGAGGCTATATGAGGTTCTTGGTGATTTCTATCTAAATCACTAACTGTGCAGTTAAAATCCCCAGCAATAAACAAATAATCTTCTTTGTTACATTTCTCAATGGTATTTGATAATGTCTCTAAAAAACATACCCTCTCAACTGTCACCACTGGGGCATATACATTTATCAGACACATATTGATGTTTTCATACCTTGCTCTAACTTTTAATAACCTCCCCTCAACTACCTCTTCAACCTCATATGACAAAGGCAAAAACCCTTTTGAGAACAAGATAACTCAAAAAGTGGGGGTGTGGTTTTTATGACTACACACCACTGTCCCCCCCCACTCCTGTTGCCACATAACTTCATTTTCCAAATTACTATGCGTTTCTTGTAGAAAAATTATGTCACTTCCCTTTCCCCTTGTTACGGTGCGTGAATGAGGACCCAAAAGCGAATCAACTTAAACAGAGCTTCTTTAATTACCAAACATAGGTAGGCTCAGATGGACCGGCAGATTCCGACAGGACAGGACAAGGTTACAGCAAACATGACGACAGTCTGGTTCAGGCATGAATGACACAAACAAACAAGAATCCGACAAGGACAGGAGCAGAAACAGAGAGAGATATAGGGACCTAATCAGAGGGAAAAAGGGAACAGGTGGGGAACGGGGTGAATGGGTAGTTAGAGGAGACAAGGGACAGCTGGGGGAAAGCGGGGGAGAAACGGTAACCTAACACGACCAGCAGAGGGAGACAGGGTGAAGGGAAAGGACAGAGACAAGACAACATGACAGTACATGACAGTACCCCCCCACTCACCGAGCGCCTCCTGGCGCACTCGAGGAGGAAACCTGGCGGCAACGGAGGAAATCATCAATCAGCGCACGGTCCAGCACGTCCCGAGAGGGAACCCAACTCCTCTCCTCAGGACCGTACCCCTCCCAGTCAACTAGGTACTGATGACCACGGCCCCGAGGACGCATGTCCAAGATTTTACGGACCCTGTAGATAGGTGCGCCCTCGACAAGGATGGGGGGGGGGGGGGGGGAAGACGAGCGGGGGCGCGAAGAACGGGCTTAACACAGGAGACATGGAAGACCGGGTGGACGCGACGAAGATATCGCGGAAGAAGAAGTCGCACTGCGACAGGATTAATGACCTGAGAGATACGGAATGGACCAATGAACCGCGGGGTCAACTTGCGAGAAGCCGTCTTAAGGGGAAGGTTCTGAGTGGAGAGCCAAACTCTCTGACCGCGACAATATCTAGGGCTCTTAGTTCTACGCTTATTAGCAGCTCTCACAGTCTGCGCCCTATAACGGCAAAGTGCAGACCTGACCCTCTTCCAGGTGCGCTCGCAACGTTGGACAAAAGCCTGAGCGGAGGGGACGCTGGACTCGGCGAACTGAGATGAGAACAACGGAGGCTGGTACCCGAGGCTACTCTGAAAAGGAGATAGCCCGGTCGCAGACGAAGGAAGCGAGTTGTGGGCGTATTCTGCCCAGGGGAGCTGTTCTGACCAAGACGCAGGGTTGCGAAAAGAAAGACTGCGTAAGATGCGACCAATAGTCTGATTGGCCCGTTCTGCTTGACCGTTAGACTGGGGGTGAAAGCCGGAAGAGAGACTGACGGAAGCCCCAATCAAACGGCAAAACTCCCTCCAAAATTGAGACGTGAATTGCGGACCTCTGTCCGAAACGACGTCTGACGGAAGGCCATGAATTCTGAAAACATTCTCGATGATGATTTGTGCCGTCTCTTTAGCAGAAGGAAGCTTAGCAAGGGGAATGAAATGAGCCGCCTTAGAGAACCTATCGACAACCGTAAGAATAACAGTCTTCCCCGCTGACGAAGGCAGTCCGGTGACAAAATCTAAGGCGATGTGAGACCACGGTCGAGAGGGAATAGGAAGCGGCCTGAGACGACCGGCAGGAGGAGAGTTACCGGACTTAGTCTGCGCGCAGACCGAACAAGCAGCCACGAAACGACGCGTGTCATGCTCCCGGGTGGGCCACCAGAAACGCTGGCGAATGGAAGCAAGCGTACCCCGAACGCCAGGGTGGCCGGCTAACTTGGCAGAGTGAGCCCACTGAAGAACGGCCAGACGAGTAGGAACGGGAACGAAAAGAAGGTTCCTAGGACAAGCGCGCGGCGACGGAGTTTGAGTGAGTGCTTGCTTTACCTGCCTCTCAATTCCCCAGACAGTCAACCCGACAACACGCCCCTCAGGGAGAATCCCCTCGGGGTCAGTGGAGGCTACTGAAGAACTGAAGAGACGAGACAAAGCATCAGGCTTGGTGTTCTTAGAGCCCGGACGATAAGAAATCACGAACTCGAAACGAGCGAAAAACAGCGCCCAACGCGCCTGACGCGCATTAAGTCGTTTGGCAGAACGGATGTACTCAAGGTTCCTATGGTCAGTCCAAACGACAAAAGGAACGGTCGCCCCCTCCAACCACTGTCGCCATTCGCCTAGGGCTAACCGGATGGCGAGCAGTTCGCGGTTACCCACATCATAGTTACGTTCCGACGGCGACAGGCGATAAGAAAAATACGCGCATGGGTGGACCTTGTTGTCAGAGAGGGAGCGCTGAGAAAGGATGGCTCCCACTCCCACCTCTGACGCGTCAACCTCGACAACGAACTGTCTAGAGACGTCAGGTGTAACAAGGATAGGAGCGGATGTAAAACGATTCTTGAGGAGATCAAAAGCTCCCTGGGCGGAAACGGACCACTTAAAGCACGTCTTGACAGAAGTAAGGGCTGTGAGAGGAGCTGCCACCTGACCGAAATTACGGATGAAACGACGATAGAAGTTCGCGAAGCCGAGAAAGCGCTGCAGCTCGACGCGTGACTTAGGGACGGGCCAATCAATGACAGCTTGGACCTTAGCGGGATCCATCTTAATGCCTTCAGCGGAAATAACAGAACCGAGAAATGTGACGGAGGAGGCATGAAAAGTGCACTTCTCAGCCTTCACAAAAAGACAATTCTCTAAAAGGCGCTGGAGGACACGTCGAACGTGCTGAACATGAATCTGGAGTGACGGTGAAAAAATCAGGATATCGTCAAGGTAAACGAAAACAAAGATGTTCAGCATGTCTCTCAGGACATCATTGACTAATGCCTGAAAGACAGCTGGAGCGTTAGCGAGGCCGAAAGGAAGAACCCGGTATTCAAAGTGCCCTAACGGAGTGTTAAACGCCGTCTTCCACTCGTCCCCCTCCCTGATGCGCACGAGATGGTAAGCGTTACGAAGGTCCAACTTAGTGAAAAACCTGGCTCCCTGCAGGATCTCGAAGGCTGAAGACATAAGAGGAAGCGGATAACGATTCTTCACTGTTATGTCATTCAGCCCTCGATAATCTATGCAGGGGCGCAGAGACCCGTCCTTCTTCTTGACAAAAAAAACCCCCGCTCCGGCGGGAGAGGAGGAGGGGACTATGGTACCGGCGTCAAGAGCTACAGACAAATAATCTTCGAGAGCCTTACGTTCGGGAGCCGACAGAGAGTATAGTCTACCCCGGGGGGGGGTGGTTCCCGGAAGGAGATCAATACTACAATCATACGACCGGTGTGGAGGAAGAGAGGTGGCCCTGGACCGACTGAACACCGTGCGCAGATCGTGATATTCCTCCGGCACCCCTGTCAAATCACCAGGCTCCTCCTGTGAAGAAGAGACAGAGGAAACAGGAGGGATAGCAGACATTAAACATTTCACATGACAAGAGACGTTCCAGGAGAGGATAGAATTACTAGACCAATTAATGGAAGGATTATGACAAACTAGCCAGGGATGGCCCAAAACAACAGGTGTAAAAGGTGAACGAAAAATTAAAAAAGAAATGGTTTCACTATGATTACCAGAAACAGTGAGGGTTAAAGGTAGCGTCTCACGCTGAATCCTGGGGAGAGGACTACCATCCAGGGCGAACAAGGCCGTGGGCTCCTTTAACTGTCTGAGAGGAATGTCATGTTCCCGAGCCCAGGTCTCGTCCATAAAACAGCCCTCCGCCCCAGAGTCTATTAAGGCACTGCAGGAAGCTGACGAACCGGTCCAGCGTAGATGGACCGACAAGGTAGTGCAGGATCTTGAAGGAGAGACAGGAGTAGTAGCGCTCACCAGTAGCCCTCCGCTTACTGACGAGCTCTGGCCTTTTACTGGACATGAAGTGACAAAATGACCAGCGGAACCGCAATAGAGACAGAGGCGGTTGGTGATTCTCCGTTCCCTCTCCTCAGTCGAGATGCGGATACCTCCCAGCTGCATGGACTCAGCACCCGAGCCGGCAGAGGAAGATGGTAGTGATGCGGAGAGGGAGGCGACGGAGAGCGCGAGCTCCTTTCCACGAGCTCGGTGACGAAGATCAACCCGTCGCTCAATGCGAATAGCGAGTTCAATCAAGGAATCCACGCTGGAAGGAACCTCCCGGGAGAGAATCTCATCCTTTACCTCTGCGCGGAAACCCTCCAGAAGACGAGCGAGCAAGGCCGGCTCGTTCCAGCCACTGGAGACAGCAAGAGTGCGAAACTCAATAGAGTAGTCTGTTATGGATCGATTGCCTTGACATAGGGAAGACAGGGCCCTGGAAGCCTCCTCCCCAAAAACAGATCGATCAAAAACCCGTATCATCTCCTCCTTAAAGTCTTGATACTGGTTAGTACACTCAGCCCTTGCCTCCCAGATTGCCGTGCCCCACTCACGAGCCCGTCCAATAAGGAGAGATATGACGTAGGCGACACGAGCAGTGCTCCTGGAGTAAGTGTTGGGCTGGAGAGAAAACACAATATCACACTGGGTGAGGAACGAGCGGCATTCAGTGGGCTCCCCAGAGTAACACGGCGGGTTATTGATTCTGGGCTCCGGAGATTCGAAAGCCCTGGAAGTGGCCGGTGGATCGAGGCGGAGATGGTGAACCTGTTCTGTGAGGTTGGAGACTTGGGTGGCCAGGGTCTCAACGGCATGTCGAGCAGCAGACAATTCCTGCTTGTGTCTGCCTAGCATCGCTCCCTGGATCTCGACGGCTGAGTGGAGAGGATCCGAAGTCGCTGGGTCCATTCTTGGTCGGATTCTTCTGTTACGGTGCGTGAATGAGGACCCAAAAGCGAATCAACTTAAACAGAGCTTCTTTAATTACCAAACATAGGTAGGCTCAGATGGACCGGCAGATTCCGACAGGACAGGACAAGGTTACAGCAAACATGACGACAGTCTGGTTCAGGCATGAATGACACAAACAAACAAGAATCCGACAAGGACAGGAGCAGAAACAGAGAGAGATATAGGGACCTAATCAGAGGGAAAAAGGGAACAGGTGGGGAACGGGGTGAATGGGTAGTTAGAGGAGACAAGGGACAGCTGGGGGAAAGCGGGGGAGAAACGGTAACCTAACACGACCAGCAGAGGGAGACAGGGTGAAGGGAAAGGACAGAGACAAGACAACATGACAGTACATGACACCCCTCATTAACTCATACACCATGGCTCTTTTTTTAACATCTCTTGCCCCATTTACGTTTAAAGAAGAGATCTTAAAACTGCTCATGGATAAGAAAAAAATACAGAGGAAGATACAGCCACCACATCTCTTTACAGAGTTAAAACTGCGACTGAGCTCTTTCATTTTCTTTAGAATTTGCATCACTTATTACTCTCGTGACCACTTTCTTGAGTCTAGCAATTTCAGGGCTTTTCAAACCTCCCCCTGTAATTTTTGACATCAGAAACTTTGCTGATTCAATAAACAATTCACGTTCAGGGAAAAAATCAGTTACATTGTAATCCTGCATATATTTCTTCCCTTTTGTCAACTTCAAAAATTGACGTATCTTCTCGATCCCATACCTCCCTTCCACCCCATCTATCTCACTATATTGTTGTGACGCGTCAGATGACTCACTCTCGCTATCCTCCCCAGAAGAAAACCCCATCTCTACAACCTGTTCATCTTCACCTGATTTATCCATCTCTACCTTTCTCTTAGAATTAGACCCTTCACCACCCCTTAAATTCTTCCTTTTACTCCTCGGTATTTTGAAAACATCCGCTTCTTTTTCCGTTATTTCAATCTCCTCTTGACCTCCAATTTCATTTTCCAGCACCACCTCAGCGACGGCAGTCGCAATCTCACCTAGTGTTTCCCCTCCCTCTTTGTTCTGATCTACCACAATTGCCCCCGTATCCACAATGCCTTCCTCTCCTACTTTTCCAACCACATCTGCCCACCTTCTCTCTTCCCCTACACCTGTAGTATTTTCATCCCTTCGCTGTGGTACGTTAGTTGCACCCGCACTAAAGCTACTACCAGGCTCAGCGCGTTCATTCTCGGGACAATTACGCACCAAATGCCCCTCTCTTCCACATCCAAAACATTTCATTGATTCAGTAGATGCATAAAAGACATAATCAAATCCATCAATCTTAAAACTAAACGCTAAATTCAGTTCATCTCCTTCCTTTTTTAAAATCATATGCACTTGCCTCCTATGAGACACGACATGTTTCAACAACGGAGATTTGCATCCAAAAATAACCTTCTTTATTGTAGATACGATTTGACCATGGCGAGATAACTCTCGCTCTAACACTTCATCTCTAACAAATGGTGGCACGTTAGAAAGCATAACTTTCTTCGCAGGATTCATAAGCGGAAATACCGGCGTCTGTGTCTCCCGCAACACAACACCCCTCTCAACTATCTTATTCACCTTTTCAATTGAATCTAAGAATATCACTACAGCGCTATTCATCCTTGAGGCTGATTTAATGCTATCATACCCAATGATAGCACCCACAGCCAAGCTACATTCTTCCACTGAACACCCAGCCGCAGCAGGAATTTTTACTCCATGCCTCCGACTAAGTTTTTCAAACTCTACACTTCCGCGAGTGGCCATTACAACCAGCCCCACCCGCTGGTTGTGCCCTCGCGAAAAACCAACCTCAAAGATCCCACCACCCCTATACGTGCTTAGTGATAATTAAACAATATACCCTTAAAACAACTAAACTAATCAATATATATATATGTACATACCAAAACCCAATAGAGTGAAAAGAAATTCCATTCGTTCTCACAATCACTCCTGCTTGACGACTCACTCCCAGCATGCACTCCGAGAGAGAGAGAGAGAGAGAGAGAGAGAGAGAGACCGCAGACTAGAGGTCTTGATCAGATGAGCTCCTGCATTTTTCAGCATTTTCTTTAAAAAATATAGATTTAGATAAACTTGGATTTTTTTGTCAGGAACATATACAGGATGTTGCCCTGTACAACATAACCATTACTCCAAATCAAAAATCAAAACCTACAACCTGATTTTTTACGGAATTACGGAATCACATGGAAGGCTTACAACTACCAAAGATTATTATTCCAAAGCTATACAGCAAATTCTCTGGAAAACAACAGAAACCTGAAAACACCATCCAACCTGGAACTGAGTGAGTAATGTTTAGTCTGAAACTATATTTTATTTCCAAAAGCAAAGAAGAGAAATACATTACATTACTTTATAAGGACTGAATGCTAAATTAAGGCTGCCAAGCTTGATACAGCTTCAATTAGCACTGACGTGTCAAGAGAGAGGTGTCAAAGCCCTTTAGCCCAACAATGGCAGGAGAGGCCTTAGAAGCTGCCTCCTGCTGTTCAGAGGTAATTAAAATACAGTACCCTGTGTATGTAAAGAATGATAAGGCAAGAAAAGATCACAAAATGAAGCTCATTATGGAAAATCAAGAGACACTTTTTGCTGACTATTAAAAAAATGGGAACATCAGCAACCTCATCTTACACACAAACCATCCCCTGGCATGGCAGAGTGCTATATTAGCACACTACCCCTTCGTTAAGCGAGGGGGTGTTAACGAGGGGTGGAAACTAGGGATACTTGACAACGAGGTCTCTGAGTCAGCTAATATAAATCTCTATAAGTCTGGAACAGTAATGGTACAGGGCAACCCCAAACAGTTTCAGCTGGACTTTCACCTAATCAAAGAATTAGCCCAGCAGGAGAAGCTCTCCCTTGAGAAAGCTACCCCCACCCCGAGCGGGTCAGACCAGACCTCTTCATTATATAACCCCACAGACGAGCCACCCTCTGCGGAAAGTCAACCTCCCAGCACAGAGTACTACCCTCTCATTGAAATGAAGGATACATTTACCCAGCTGGAGGTAAGGCAGGTGGAGCTAGAACAGCAGGTGATTACACTCCAGTCAGCACAGGCCCAGACAACAGTCCAGCACAACAACACTCTCTTAACCAGACTCAGAGTGCTGGAGGTGGAGAGAGACATATCTGCACTCTGGACAGTGGTGAGACAACTTCAACAGGAGAAAGAGCAGGAGCAGGAGAAGAACAGAGCACTAGAGGAGAGGATCAGACTGCTGGAGGAGAGGTTGAGGGGATGGTGTGTGACAGAGAACAACCCACTAGAGAGGTGGCCACCCCCGCAGAGAAGCCAGCAGAACAGCCCACCTCAGCACCCGACAAAAGTCTTGACACCACAGCAGAACAGTCCACACCAGACCCTGGCCATAGCGTCGACATCACAGCAGAACAGACAAATGAAGAACCCCAAGCCTAGGGGCTCTCACCCTCTCTGAGGCACCCTGATAACCCTTCTGACAACCCCGCCCCACACGCACTGAGGACATACACAAGACACAAATTGTACTCCTTATGGACTCAAATGGGAAATATATACAAGAAAAACAACTTTTCCCAAACACAGTGTGTCTAAACTCTGGTGTCCAAACACCTAGCGCGCCCTAGACCTTCTGTCTGAGGACCAACTAGGGTCACCCAGCCACATAATAATACACACAGGCACAAACAACCTGAAAACACAGCAGGAAAGGGTGGCCACAGCACTGAAGGGAGTGATTGATTAAGCTTCTTCCACTTTCCCCAAAGCACAAGTGGTTATCTCCACCCTGCTACCACGAAAATACTTCCACCCTGCCAAAATACAGCGGGTAAACGCAAGTATTTCCCGTGACTGTGCCTCAAAACCAAATGTTTTCCTGGCCCACCACTCCACCCTGGACTTGAACAGCCTCCATGACCAGGTCTACCTCTACAAGGCAGCAGTGCCCACCTTTGCCCGGACTCTAAAGGACATCGCTCTCAAACGTATCCCCAACACTTCACACAGGAGCAACAGATCAATAGACACCCCACCCAGACCAGCGAGACACCCTCCCAGACCTGGACCTACACATAGAGGACCCACGCCAAGAGGACTTGCATCCAGATCACAGCAAAACCAGCCACATCCACACCCTCACCCCAACCAATCAACACCCCCCCAAGTCAACCATGTCCACACCCCATTTAGGCCCCCTCAGATTAGACCTACGCCTCACCTGCCCACCCCATGCACCCCACCCCCGCAAAGAGGGCCTCAACATGGAAGTCACACATACGTCCAGGCAGTGAGCGGGCAAACAGGCCCAACCCCCACTCTTACACTAACCCAAGCCAATGGCATGTACCAGATGCTCAGCAGGCTCTGCTCACACTTACTGGCCTGAGGCCAAACAACACGAATAACTACGTTAGACACGTTATGGAACACAAAGCCTTCACTATCTCATCCTGGAATATCCAAGGCCTGAGGTCATCTGCCTTTGGCCTAAAGAGCAGGAGCCTGGACTTCACCAAAGAAATTGGTAATACAGACATTGTCATCCTGCAAGAAACCTGGTATAGAGGAGACGGACCCACTGGTTGCCCTCTAGGTTACAGAGAGCTGGTAGTCTCATCCACCAAACTACCAGGTGAGAAACAAGGAAGAGACTCAGGGGGTATGCTAATTTGGTATAGAGCAGACCTAACTCACTCCATTAAATGAATCAAAACAGGAACATTTTACATTTGGCTAGAAATTCAAAAGGAAATTATCTTAACAGAGAAAAATGTCCTCCTGTGTGCTACCAATATCCCCCCACTAGAATCCCCATACTTTAATGAAGACAGCTTCTCCATCCTGGAGTTGGAAATCAATCATTTCCAGGCCCAGGGACATGTACTAGTCTGTGGCGACCTAAATGCCAGAACCGGACAAGAACCTGACACCCTCAGCACACAGGGGGACAAACACCTGCCTGCAGGTGACAGCATTCCCTCCCCCATATACCCCCCTAAGCACAAGTATGACAACATAAACAACAAAAACGGGTCACAACTCCTGCAGCTCTGTCGCACGCTGGGTATGTACATAGTCAATGGTAGGCTTCGAGGGGACTCCTATGGTAGGTACACCTATAGCTCATCTCGTGGAGTAGTACTGTAGACTACTTTATCACTAACCTCAACCCAGAGTCTCTCAGAGCGTTCACAGTCAGCCCACTGACACCCCTGACAGACCACAGCAAAATCACAGTCTACTTGAACAGAGCAATACTCAATCCTGAGGCATCAAAGCCATAGGAACTGAGTAACATTAAGAAATGCTATAGATGGGAGGAATGCAGTTGGGAAACCTACCAAAAAACAATTAGGCAACAACAAATTCAATCCCTTTTAGACAATTTCCTGGGTAAAACGTTCCACTGTAATAGTGAAGGTTTAAACTTGGCAGTAGAAAATCTTTATAGTATATTTGACCTCTCAGCTTCCCTATCAAATCTAAAAATCTTAAATAGAAAACCGAAGAAAATGAACAACAATGACAAATGGTTTGATGAAGAATGCAAAAATCTAAGAAAGAAATTGAGAAACCTGTCCAACCAAAAACATAGAGACCCGGAAAACCTGAGTCTACGCTTTCACTATGGTGAATCACTAAAACAATACAGAAATATGCTATGGAAAAGAAGGAACAGCAAATCAGAAATCAGCTCAATGTAATTGAAGAATCCATAGACTCGAACCACTTCTGGAAAAATTGGGAAACACTAAACAAACAACACAAAGAATAATCTATCCAAAATGGAGATGTATGGGTAAACCACTTCTCCAATATTTTTGGCTCTATAACAAAGTACAAAAACATATACATGATCAAATACAAATCTTAGAATCAACTATTAAAGACTACCAGAACCCACTGGATTCTCCAATTACCTTGAATGAGCTACATGACAAAATAAAAACCCTCCAACCAAAAAAAGGCATGTGGTGTTGATGGTATCCTTAAAACCGCTTCGGGCTTGGGGGCAGAATTTTCACGTCCAGATGAAAAGCTTGCCCAAAGTAAACTGCCTGCTACTCAGGCCCAAAAGCTAGGACATACATTGGGCAGCAGGGTAGCCTAGTGGTTAGAGCACTGGACTAGTAACCAGGAGGTTGCAAGTTCAAACCCCAGAGCTGACAAGTCTGTCGTTCTGCCCCTGTACAGGCAGTTAAATTCTTTGGGATAGGAGCCAGCGTTTTCACTTTTTGGATGAATACCGTGCCCCGTGTCCAACGCTGCATCCTCCTCTCTACACACAGCGCTGGCCCACTTCAGGGCTTTCCCGGTGAGGCACGAGACGAGGGTGTAACTCTTCTCACGGTCCGATGGAGCTGGGTGGACCGTGGCCAGATATAAGCTTAGTTTGAGGAGAAAACCCTGGCAGTTTACAGTATCTCCGTCGTACTTCTTAGTCAGGGACAAATGGGTCCTGCTGGGTTCAGGCGGGGAAAGGGCGCTCAAGGGAGACCCCGGTTGGGCTGGTGGAGGCGCTGGAAAAACTCCCTGTCGCTCCCAGCGGTCCACATTCTGGACAACACGATCCATGGCGGAGCTCAGATTGTCAATCATCTCCGTGTGTTCCATGACGCGCTCCTCCACCTCCATGGCCGGGGTACCTTCTCCTGCTGACTTCATTATTTGGTCAGAGATTCATGTGGATAGGTGGCAGAGAAGTCAGGCACAGCACAGGAGAATCAAACTGAGTGTAGTGGAGTTGTTAAATAACAAATAAATGAAAAATACTCCATGCTACATGTAATAATTAAAAAAGTGGGTACGAGGACACGTCGCGCACCAATACAAAAACCAACACAACACTGAATAACAAACAATCTCTGACAAAGACATGAGGGGAAACAGAGGGTTACTTACACAACAGGTAATGAATGGGATTGAAACCAGGTGTGTAGGAAGACAAGACAAAACCAATGGAAAACGAAAAATGGATCAATGATGGCTAGAAGACTGGTGACGTCGACCGCCGAGCACCGCCCGAACAAGGAGCGGCTTCGACTTCGTAAGAAGTCGTGACAAAATTGTTCAACATGGTTATAACTTCTGGCTGCTTTCCTGGTGTCTGGAACCAGGGGCTCATCTCCCCTATCCACAAAAGTGGAGACAAATCAGACCCCAATAATTACAGGGGAATTTGCGTAAACAGCAACTTGGGAAAGGTTTTCTGTGGCATTATGAATTCAAGAATTCAAACCTTTCTTCAAGAAAAATTTTTTATAAGTAAATGTCAAATTGGCTTTCTCCCTAACCATCGCACTACTGACCATAAATACACCTTACACACACTAATTAATAAACACGTCCACCAAAAAAAGAGGGCAAAATCTTTGCTTGCTTTATTGACTTTAAAAAATAATTTGATTATATTTGGCATGAAGGGCTATTCTACAAAATTCTCCAAAGTGGGCTTGGTGGTAAGCTGTATGACTTAATAAAATGTATGTACACAGAAAACAAGTGTGCAATAAAAATCCAAAACCAAAGAACATCATTATTTTCACAACGTCGAGGTGTGAGACAAGGCTGCAGTTTGAGTCCAAATCTTTTCAATATTTATATCAATGAATTTGCAGACATGTTGGACCATTCTCCAGCCCCAGGACTCACACTATTTGACACAGAGGAAAAATACCTGCTATATGCTGATGACTTGGTACTTCTATCACCAACCAAAGAAGGTCTTCAACAGAACATTAATATTCTAGAGCAATATTGCCATAATTGGGCCCTAGCAGTAAATTTCAAAAAATGAAAATCATGATTTTCCAGAAAAAAACCTAGATGTCAGAAACACAAATTCACCCCGAACAACACCATAATTGAAGACACTAAAAATGACACCTACCTTGGTCTGACCATATCTGCATTGGGAAACTTTAATATGGCAGTGAATGCACTCAAAGAAAAAGCCTGCAGAGCATTGTATGCAATAAAAATGAAATTATTCAAAATCAACATCCCAGTTAGAATTTGGACCAAAATATTTGACAGTGTAATCCTACCAATAACTCTTTATGGAAGTGAGGTTTGGGGGCCACTCAATAAACTGGAATTTAAAATGTGGGACAAACATTACATTTAAGCCCTACATGCAGAATTATGTCGGAAAAGTCCAGAGAAATACACCAACTAATGCATGTAGGGCAGAATTGGACCGCTTTCCAGTAGTAATGAAAATACAGAAAAGATCATAAAAATTTTGGCTACATCTAAATTCAAGTCCAAGTTCAAGTCTGCAATTTAAAGCACTTCAAACCCAAGAGCTGAGCCCAGAAACGAGCCCTCTCAGTCAGCTGGTGTTGGACCTAACGAACCAAGCGGACACCAGCACTGCTTCAAAAGAAACAATTCCAATAAACAAAATCATGAACCAATCAAAGGACTCATATTTACAACTTTGGAAAAACGAAACAAAATCCCAAAGCCAACTAAATTGCTATCTGACCCTAAACAGAGAATATATGAATTGGACGATTATCTCTACTCTGTCAGAGATACGAAGCATAGACAGATCCTTACCAAGTACAGGCTGAGTGACCACCAATTGGCAATAGAAACCGGCAGACATAAAAAGACATGGCTACCCAAAGAGGAGCGTGTATGTGGTCACTGCATGACAGGGGAGGTAGAAACAGAGATGCACTTTCTCCTTTACTGTGATAAATATTCCTCACAAAGAGATTCATTATTCACAGATATGACTACATTTATTCCAAATTTTAACTTATTAAACCCAGAGGAAAAACTAAAAATACTCATGGGCGAAGGAGCAATGGCTCCTCTTGCAGCCAACTATGTATTTGCCTGCCATAGCCTGAGGGACACTGAATAATAACATCTGCATAGTAAGCATTAACTTACTTATTATTATAATTATTGTTATTACTATTATTACTATCATTTTCCATATTTATATTTTTATATTTCTTACATTTCTACTATTGACTGTTACCATTTTATAGTTCTTATTTTTGTATTTAATTTTGTATTATTGTTTACTACCATTTCATATTATTATTTGTTATTGTTTATAATTTTATTACAATGTATATTGTATACATTGTTGCTTTGGCAATATTCACACAATGTTTTTCATGACAATAAAGCAGATTGAATTTGAATTTGAATTTGAATTTGAGAGAGAGAGAGAGAGAGATGAGGAGAGAGAGAGAGAGAGAGAGAGAGAGAGAGAGAGAGAGAGAGAGAGATGAGGAGAGAGAGAGAGAGAGAGAGAGCGAGAGAGAGAGAGAGATGAGGAGAGAGAGAGAGAGATGAGGAGAGAGAGGGAGAGAGAGAGAGAGAGATGAGGAGAGAGAGATGAGGAGAGAGATGAGGAGACAGAGAGAGAGATGGTGAATCACTAAAACAATACAGAAATACACTACGGAAAAAGAAGGAACAGCACGTCAGAAATCAGCTCAATGTCATTGAAGAAGAATCCACAGACTAATCACTTCTGGGAAAATTGTAAAACACTACACAAACAACAACATGAAGAATTATCTATCCAAAATGGAGATGTATGGGTAAACCACTTCTCCAATCTTTTTGGCTCTATAACAAAGAATAAAGAGAAAAAACATATACGGGATCAAATGCAAATCTTAGAATCAACTATTAAAGACTACCAGAACCCACTGGATTCTCCAATTACCTTGAATTAGCTACAGGACAAAATAAAAACACTCCAACCCAAAAAGGCATGTGGTGTTGATGGTATCCTTAATGAAATGATTAAATATACAGACAACAAATTCCAATTGGCTATACTAAAACTCTTTATCATGCTTAGCTCTGGCATCTTCCCCAATATTTGGAACCAAGGACTGATCACCCCAATCCACAACAGTGGAGACAAATTTGACCCCAATAACTAGCGTGGGATATGCGTCAACAGTAACCTTGGGAAAATCCTCTGCATTATCATTAACAACAGACTCGTACATTTCCTCAATGAAAACAATGTACTGAGCAAATGTCAAATTGGCTATTTACCAATTTACCGTACACCCTAATTGACAACCAAACAAACCAAAACAAAGGCAAATTCTTTTCATGCTTTGTTGATTTCAAAATGAGGGTCTGCTATACAAATTGATGGAAAGGGATGTTGGGGGTAAAACATACAACATTATAAAATCCATGTACACAAACAAAAAGTGTGCGGATAAAATTGGCAAAAAACACACACATTTCTTCCCACAGGGCCGTGGGGTGAGACAGGGATGCAGCTTAAGCCCCACCCTCTTCAACATATATATCAACAAATTGGCATGGGCACTGAAAAAGTCTGCGGCACCAAGCCTCACCCTACTAGAAGTCAAATGTCTACTGTTTGCTGATGATCTGGTGCTTCTGTCACCAACCAAGGAGGGCCTACAGCAGCACCTAGATATTCTGCACAGATTCTGCCAGACCTGGGCTCTGACAGTAAATCTCAGTAAGAACAAAATAATGGTGTTCCAAAAAAGGTCCAGTCGCCAGGACCACAAATTCAAATTCCATCTAGACACCATTGCCCTAGAGCACACAAAAAACTACCTTGGCCTAAACATCAGCGCCACAGGTAACTTCTACAAAGCTGTGAACGATCTGAAAGACAAGGCAAGAAGGGCATTCTATGCCATCAAAAGGAACATAAAATTCAACATACCAATTAGGATCTGGCTAAAAATACTTGAATCAGTCATAGAGCCCATTGCCCTTTATGGTTGTGAGGTCTGGGGTCCACTCACCAACCAAGACTTCACAAAATGGGACAAACACCAAATTGAGACTCTGCATGCAGAATTCTGCAAAAATATCCTCCGTGTACAATGTAGAACACCAAATAATGCATGCAGAGCAGAATTAGGCCGATACCCACTAATTATCAAAATCCAGAAAAGAGCCATTAAAACCTCTAGTGACACCCCATCCCGGATCCGGGAGCGTAATCATCGACTGACACTAATTAGCATAACGCAACAGACATAAATATTACTGGAGAATATTCCTATTCATGAAAATCACAAGTGAAATATATTGAGACACAGCTTAGCCTTTTGTTAATCACCCTGTCATCTCAGATTTTCTAAATATGCTTTACAGCCAAAGCAAGACAAGCATTTGTGTAAGTGTAAGTTTATCGATAGCCTAAACTTGTCCAGCTAGCAGCAGGTAACTTGGTCACGAAAATCAGAAAAGCAATCAATACGTTATTTTTCCAAAAATGAAAATACTGCCCCCTAGTCACAACAGGTTCTACAACCACCTAAAAGGAAGCGATTCCCAAACCTTCCATAACAAAGCCATCACCTACAGAGAGATTAACCTGGAGAAGAGTCCCCTAAGCAAGCTGGTCCTGGGGCTCTGTTCACAAACACAAACACACCCCACAGAGCCCCAGGACAGCAGCACAATTAGACCCAATCAAATCATGAGAAAACAAAAAGATAATTACTTGACACATTGGAAAGAATTAACAAAAAAACAGAGCAAACTAGAATGCTATTTGGCCCTAAACAGAGAGTACACAGTGGCAGAATACCTGACCACTGTGACTGACCCAAACTTAATTAAGGAAAGCTTTGACTATGTACAGACTCAGTGAGCATAGCCTTGCCATTGAGAAAGGCCGCCGTAGGCAGACATGGCTCTCAAGAGAAGACAGGTTATGTGCACACTGCCCACAAAATGAGGTGGAAACCGAGCTGCACTTCCTAACCTCCTGTCCAATGTATGGCCATATTAGAGACACATACCTGTATTTCCCTCAGATTACACAGATCCACAAAGAATTTGAAAACAAACCCAATTTTGATAAACTCCCATATCTATTGGGTGAAATTCCACAGTGTGCCATCACAGCAGCAAGATTTGTGACCTGTTGCCACAAGAAAAGTGCAACCCGTGAAGAACGAACACCATTGTAAATACAACCACTATTTATGCTTATTTATTTTCCCTTGTGTACTTTAACCATTTGTACATTGTTACAACACTGTGTATATATATATATATATATATATATATATATATATATATATATATATGTATACCTCTCAATTCAATTCAAGGGGCTTTATTGGCATGGGAAACGTGTTAACATTGTCAAAGCAAGTGAGGTAGATAATATACAAAAGTGAAATAAACAATAAAAAATAACAGTAAACATTACACATACAGTAGTTTCAAAACAATAAAGACATTACAAATGTCATATTATATATATGTATATATATATATATATATATATATATATATATTCAATTGAATTGAATATATATATAATACAATTAAGACATTACAAATGTCATATTATATATATATTCAATTTAATTTAATGTATATAATATGACATTGGTAATTACAAATTGAATATATATATATATAAAGACATGTGTTAACATTGTCAAAGCAAGTGAGGTAGATAATATACAAAAGTGAAATAAACAATAAAAAATAACAGTAAACATTACACATACAGTAGTTTCAAAACAATAAAGACATTACAAAGTCATACTATATATATATATATATATATATATATAGTATGACTTTGTAATGTCTTTATTGTTTTGAAACTACTGTATGTGTAATGTTTACTGTTATTTTTTATTGTTTATTTCACTTTTGTATATTATCTACCTCACTTGCTTTGACAATGTTAACACATGTTTCCCAGGCCAATAAAGCCCCTTGAATTTAATTTAATTAAAAACAAAATTGCCACCCAAGCACTGAAATTAGTATGCTGCCCCTCCCACCACATACCCCAGTCAACCTCATTAGCCTCATCACTCTGTGTCTCCTGTAGAAAAACTCCATTAAGCCTTATCTGTTTTATTACTTCTAATACCCAAGCCCTCTTATTCCTGTCCCTTCCCCCATTAATATTGAGAGAACCTACCCTTAGTACCTCCATATAGAAAAGAGAAAGGAGAAGCAGAAGAAACCACAGAGAAACCAAAGAGAAAAAAATACACCCTATGAGGCATGATCATCATTATTTTAATTTTCTCTAAACCTGACCACGTTTCCCACTACCCATTGCTGCTGTGACAGCAGTAGCAAATTTCCTCAAGCGAAAACGCTTCTTCTCACTCAACTGGTCTAACCCCACCATCTTCTGTAACATCATAACTGACCTCACAAACTTATCAACATCAAAATAATCTGCCAATTTGACAGATTTCCCAAAAGTCTGATCCAGGAACCCATTTACCTCCTCTAGATTCTAAATTGTAGTGGGCATCTCCTCCACTACCTGGGAGCTCCACATGAACCCCCTCCTGTACCCCATTACTCATAGTGGGCATCTCCTCCACTACCTGGGAGCTCCATATGAACCCCCTCCTGTACCCCATTACTCATAGTTTGGCATCTCCTCCACTACCTGGGAGATTAGCTCCACCTGAACCCCCTCCTGTACCCCAGCACTCGTACTGGGAAACTCATCACCAGTCTGAGGAACTGGCTCTTCAGATCCATCCTTACCTTCTACAACAATATTTTTCTGCTGCATAACATTTCCCTCTGGTACAAGTTGCAACTCCGTGCCCTCAACACGGACAACTTGTTCCTCAGAAACGGGTGCTTGTGGCTGCTCTACCGCTGTCGGCCCACCTCTCCCTACGTCAGTGGGCGCAGGCGTTATGATGACCATGTGCGCCCCTCCCTCTGCCTTCTCCCTTTTCAGGCAAGCATGTCGCTTATGACCAACACCCCTACACTCAAAACACTGTTGACTACCCGTACTAGCATTAGCCATATACAATCTGTTGTCATACTTGACTTTAAACGATAACTCCAAAGTCTGCTCCGGTGAGTCCAAAAACATAAACACCTGTCACCAAAACGACATAACCTGTTTCAAAGCCGGGTGTTTGCAACCCAACGGGACAATCTTAATTGAACTTGCGATCTTCCCAAACCGCAATAACTCGCGCTCCAATAGCTCATTGGGAATAAACGGCGGTACATTACCCTTGTTGATGGAGAAAAAAGCGGAGTAACTTGAATAAACATTCCTTTAAGAAGTACACCATGCTCAACCATCCGATCAACCAGACACTCTTCTTCAAGAAGTACACCATGCTCAACCATACGATCTACAAGACACTCTTCTTTAAGAAGTACACCATGCTCAACCATCCGATCAACAAGACACTCTTCTTTAAGAAGTACACCATGCTCAACCATCCGATCAACAAGACACTCTTCTTTAAGAAGTACAACATGCTCAACCATCCGATCAACCAGACACTCTTCTTTAAGAAGTACACCATGCTCAACCATCCGATCAACAAGACACTCTTCTTTAAGAAGTACACCATGCTCAACCATCCGATCAACCAGACACTCTTCTTTAAGAACTACACCATGCTCAACTATCCGATCAACCAGACACTCTTCTTTAAGAAGTACACTATGCTCAACCATCCGATCAACAAGACGCTCTTCTTTAAGAAGTACGCCATGCTCAACCATCCGATCAACAAGACTCTACCTCTAACTCAAACTCTACCCAACACTCGCACTCACTCACACAATTCCCAGCATGCACCAAACACTCCCAGCATGCAGAGAGAGAGAGAGAGAGAGAGAGAGAGAGAGAGAGAGAGAGAGAGAGAGAGAGATGATGAGATAGAGAGGGAGAGAGAGAGAGATGATGAGATAGAGAGGGAGAGAGAGAGAGATGAGGAGATAGAGAGGGAGATAAGGAGAAAGAGATGAGGAGATAAGGAGAGAGAGATAGAGAGAGAGATGAGGAAATAAGGAGAGAGAGATGAGGAGATAAGGAGAGAGAGATGAGAAGATAGAGAGATGAGGAGATAAGGAGAGAGAGATGAGATTGAGAGATAGATAGAGAGAGATGAGGAGATAAGAAAAGAGAGAGAGAGCCTCATCTAGAAGGGAGCTTCTGTAGAGATAGAACACAGAAACAGAACTGACACCTTCCTTCAGAATATTGATCGGATAAAACATAAACATAAACGTGTGTGTGTGTGTGTGCGTGTGTGCTTGCATGCGTGTGTTCTTGTGTGTGCGTGTGTGTGCGTGCGTGCGTGCGCGCGTGCGACTTTTGGAATGTTACAGAAAAAGGTTTCTGAATGTTTCCATCATTGTAATGCATAGAAATGTTGAGTGAGCAATCCAAAACAAAATAGTAAAATAACTGTTCCTATTCGTTTAAAAAGCCGAGGCATCCCAATTTGAACAACCTGACACTGAAGTGAACATACATCAACCTACACAAACACATCCACGATTGAGCACACACTACATATGATCACACACACACTCCCACACACTCACACAAGCACTCATGGCTAATCTCACATTTTCTCTGCCAAGTCTTCCTCCATCTTTCTCCTTGGCTTGTGAAGTAATTGCAGCTTGTATTGAAAAGGAGGGCTGGGAGGGGAATGGAGGGGGATGGAGAAAATCTATTTCCCAATACTATCTAACTGCAGCTTTCCACCAATGGACTGGCGTTCCTGGTACTGACTGTGTCCCATTGATTCCTTCCCTGACATCATCTGAAAATCTATGAGCATAAAGGACAGCCAGAAGAAGTACAAACCACATAATGTTCTTATACACTCGCTCCAGAGGACTCTGTCTCACCCACTCTCTCTTCTCTGGCTTATTCCTCTCCCTTCCTATTCACTTCAGCCCTACCCCCCTCTAAGTTGTACCACGGGAGGGATGGATGGAGGGTTGGAAGAGAGGAGTGGACGATGGAGGAGCTTGGAGAGAAGGAGAGGGTCATTGGGGAGAGGCTGTATGTATAACTCTGTGCCGGTTGTGACAATGCATTATACAGTATAGAGCGAAGCCCTCTCCATGTTCACATCACATCCTGTCACCGAGGAATAACTCACTGCCCTCAGTGGAAACCTAGCATTAAATAATGGTTCACATTTTCATGGTCTGATGACGATTAGAGCATTTTCAGAACTGCATCACTCACAGTAAATCTCCTCTTTATCCTGAAATGCTCAGCCTATTAAACATTTGCGAGACAACATTTTCTGGACTGATCTTTATGGCCTGCACTCACCTAAACTGATTTGTTCTGTGCCAGACAGCTCACTGCATAAACTTGTGTGTGGGAGTGGGGAGGCTATTCTTTTCTACCTGCCCATCAGGCCTATACTAAGGCTAATCTCTGAAAAAACTATACTTTTTTTCTGAGCAACGTCAGAACAACTTCTATCACAGTCTAGAGTCAAATAATCAATGCAGTAAGAGAAAAAAACAATCAACCTTCTTGGAAATTGTCACCACCGTGTTCCAAGAGGCTTTATAAACATTGGCGTGTCAATCAGACCCAATGCTATTGATCGTCTTTACCACTCGTGGCACCAGATAATGATGATTATTTCCTGACTGTAGGCTGCCTCTGAAGCACTATAGGGAAGCATAAAGAGCACTTAAATATTTAAGTGTGTGAGTGTGTGGGGCAGCTGGTGGTGGAATACCTCTGGTTATAGATGGTCAACACACATTTAATTCAGGTTTATTGTACCATTACATCCTTTGTCAAAGGGTCTGGGGTTAGCTTGATCCAAGAAAATGTTCATTATTATATTTTCAGACCACAGCTAGTGTATGAAAGAAAGGTTCATTGGTACAGTGAAGGGATGCAGGCAGACAGACAGACAGGCAGGCAGACAGACAGACAGACAGACAGGCAGGCAGGCAGGCAGGCAGGCAGGCAGGCAGGCAGGCAGGCAGACAGACAGACAGACAGACAGACAGACAGACAGACAGACAGACAGACAGACAGACAGACAGACAGGCAGGCAGGCAGGCAGGCAGTCAGGCAGGTAGACAGTCCTCGGATCAGCCACATATCGTCTGCCTTTCCTCTCTGCCGCCACCACTAATTAGTCACAGCTGAGTTCATACGGCGGCGTCTGCAACGGATACCAGGGAGCGCAATGCAAATATCGCTAGCTCGTTCACACTCACCACACTCAACAGACATTCCTGCAGTGTGGCTTCTGACTATATCTCATATAAGGTAATCCGATGCAAAGTAAAATATTCAAATCATTTCAAAACGTACAACAACATATTCATAACTTTACAGGCAATCTTATAGAATAACATGAAGATGCATGAGACAGCAGTAAATGTTAATTTGCTGACATGATGCAACACCACAGCAGGTGTCCATAAGTCACCAGTCAGGTAGTAGTGATGTGTAGTCACTCTGTACTCCACTCTTAGCCACTGTTATCAGCCAATGGCTATCGTGATTTGAAAAATCTTCCTCTGTGTGTGTGTGTGTGTGTGTGTGTGTGTGTGTGTGTGTGTGTGTGTGTGTGTGTGTGTGTGTGTGTGTGTGTGTGTGTGTGTGTGTGTGTGTGTGTGTGTGTCACTGGTTGCCGGACTGGTTCTGTGTCGAAACCTGTGTCACGGTGTGGTACAACCCTATGAGCACGCACAACTCCAAAGTCACCTCTCCCAATGAAAGGGTACTACACAGCCCCACCAAGCTATGATTCCAACCAGTTAAAGTCCATACGTCACATAAGTGGCATTGCTAACAGCAACCACATGGTGAACTTGTTCAGTTTCCATGTTCAGAATTGGATCAGATCTCTATTTCTATGCCCTACCTGCCTGCCTGCACACCAGGTCCTGTGATGAGATGTGTTCTGACACCCTCAACATGCCCACAACATAAGGTGACTTCCTCCATAAAACAGTTATTGAGAAGTTGGCTTCTTGCCACACACATAAACACAAGTAAACAATCTGAGACATCACTGAAGTGCCCTGTGGTTAACAAACATGTCAGAGATGCTGCACGGCACAGTGCCACAGCTGTGTCCAAACAACCAGCCACGTCCCCTGTCTTCAAAGACAACACGTCTGTGTCAAGAAAATGACAACCCAGCGCACTTGTCATTTATCGCTACAAGCAGGGAGTTTAGAGTCTGGACCGTCTTGGGTCATGTTGAGCTGTCTAAAAAAGGAATAGACCAGCTTTAGGTTAGCTAGGGAAGGAACAGGGTGTACACAAATAGTTATGGAGGAGAGAGAGGGAGAGGGTGAGGGTAGAGGGAGAGGGAAAGGGATAATGTAGAGGGAGAGGGGATAGGGAGAGTGTAAATAGAGGGAGAAAGAGAGGGGAGAGGGAGAGGGAAGGGTAGAGGGAGAGGGAGAGGATAGATAGAGGGAGAGGGAGAGGCTAGAGGAAGAGGGAAAGGGAAGAGAGAGAGGGAGAGGGTAGATAGAGGGTGAGGGTAGAGGGAGAGGGTAGATAGAGGGTGAGAGTAGAGGGAGAGGGAGAGGGAAGAGGGAAGACGGAAGAGGGTAGAGGGTGGAGGGAAGAGGGAAGAGGGAGAGGGAAGAGGGAGAGGGAAGGGTAGAGGGAGAGGATAGATAGAGGGAGAGGGAGAGGCTAGAGGAAGAGGGAACGGGTAGAGGGAGAGGGTAGATAGAGGGTGAGGGTAGAGGGAGAGGGTAGAGGGAAGACGGAAGAGGGTAGAGGGTGGAGGGAAGAGGGAAGAGGGAGAGGGTAGAGGGAGAGGGGCTCAGGAGCAAGCAACACATGGTGGTGTCTGCTCCCTGCTTACAGGCCTTCGGAGAGATGAAAGGTAGAATGGAGAAAGTGTCAAGGAGAGATATAGGGGAGAGAGAGCGAGTCAGGACAGCGAAGAGAAAAGACAGTGCTGAACACAGAGGAAGAGGGAAGGGGAGGGGCCAGGGACAGAGACTGGTGTAAAGAGAAGATCCTGTTTTCTCCCTTGATATAGTACACACACTAAATAGTCTTCGCAAGGGATTTCTGAGACAGACCCTTTCCTTTGTTCAGTTAATAGGCAGGCCACTCTAAATGGGCAGTTTTTCAACCCTCTGACACAAAGACACTTTTTCATGACTCCTCAGCACCATCGTTTTGCTGCTCTTCTTCCTCACATACCTCAGACAGAGGCCCCTCTGTGTGCTGCTCTCCCACAGAACATGGACACTGAGAAAACTCTCTCACACAGCTTACCACGGCCAGCCCCACTGTCCCTTCCCCTGAACACCCTTATACACTGCCAGGCAACACACAGATACTCACCGACAGGGAACAATGAGACACAACAGGCTCCTTCCCTGGGTCTTCCCTGGGTCTTCCCTGGGTCTTCCCTGGGAGTTTGTGAGGCATTCAATGGTCAAATAATTGTCAGTCATAATGCCGAATGGCTGAAGTCAACACTTATCCTCATAAAGGTTTGCTTCGAAAGAAACAAATCAATAACACAAAATGATATCCTGAGCCTGACAGTTAAAGGGTTTCAACTGTTTAGAAAATAGAAAAAGTGTCTTTGTGTCAGAGGGTTGAAAAACTGCCCATTTAGAGTGGCCTGCCTCTTAACTGAACAAAGCGTTATTCTTCAGAGACATCATATACATTGTAATGAGGTTGATCCGGGCCCTATTTCGTGACAGTCTCCATTCCACAACAGTATTCCTATGTGAGGAACTGCTCATACTTAAAGTGGTATACACATTGCCAACTGGAGAAGATCCTCAGGCCTTTTGGCTCACATTGGAGGTGAGTTGAGTCTGTTATCTAATAGTAATTTCCGCAGGTGGTTTTGTGCTTCACTGTTTTTTCACTCACTACATTCCCTCATGCAAACAGGAAATTGGTTATCTCAAGACAGACATGAAATATCATGTCTTATGGTCAAATGTTTTTTCGTGATTACTTGAATCCGGTTGCATATTAACATGAGACCAATTGGCATGCCAGTAATTCATATGTTTCCAAAAGGTATCCGATCCACTAACAAATCAAATCAGATGATGTATACACAACGGTTCACATTAATGCATTCATGTGGAACTTATTCTAACTCTGAGGTACAACCAGTCAATGATGATGTTTTCTGTGTGTAGGTTAGGCACCATATAGCTCCTTCATAGACCTGTCTGCCGGCTTTTGACAGATCAATCTCCCTCCCAGCAGCCAGACGTCCCCTGGGCCTCCCTCGCCTTATATCTAGCCTCTGCCTGCCTCACACTTCACTCACACTCTGACACTGACGCACCACATTGCACCACACACCACACGGAACCACACTGCACCACACCACACCGGCTGCTCAATCACACAGCTCCCCTGGACCCATAGAGAACCTCCATACACACACACACACACACAGACACACAGACACACAGACACACACACACACACACACACACAAACACACACACACACACACACACACACACACACACACACACACACACACACACACATAGCTGACCATGCCCCATAGCCAAAGACATCATCACATTTTGGAATTCTCACAGTCAAGGATGTGGAGATAGACAGATGCTGTGTATGACTCCCTCTTCAACATTCTCTCCGCTCTGTGGATCACACCGTTCCTGGGCCTCCCTCAAGCCCATTCATGCCCTCAGCCAGCATATCAATACATGTACAAGCAATTTGTCTTCCCTCCTCGGAAATTGGGTAAATTCCATCCTCCCCTTCCCTCTGGGTATGAGAACTGCATAACCATTAGTTGTGGTATTTTTGTTTTTTAAGTGGAGCATGTGTTTGTTCTGTCTTTAATGTGTTACACTGTGTCTTCATTGGATTATCACTGTTTCAACTCAGCAGCTCTGACTGCAGGGATCACAATCTGTGAAACTCAGGCTTTCTCAGCCACAACGTCAACACTATCTGTAATCCACTAGCCATTTCTATGTCCTAAACTGGGGCATGCTAAGTCTCTGCTGCTGGACACTTTCCCGCCTTGCTTCTCCACAGGGACTTTTCATCCCCTGTGATGCCTGGTGGTAACGTAGCGATGGGATTAGGAGAGACCCAGAGCGTGTCTCAGTCTGCAACCAGGGACGACCATAGTCCTATGACCTGCTAACCCCGCAGTCATTGTCCTGCTTCCCAGAGACCCATTCCAGGTGCCAGGCAATAGAGAAGATGCTTTCCCAAGAATGAAACAGACTGACTGAAATAGTTCCTTCCCTCACTGCACCCCCACCACCACACAAAAAAACTCAACTCTGAAAGGGACACCATCTCCCCTTATTTCACACACACTCTCTCTCTCTTTTAAAGAGCGGCAACAGGAGTGTCCTGCTCTTTCTCTCTCTTTCAAAACTAAATTCTCCTCTTTTTTGAGGTGGTTGGGGGGCTGGTGGGAGGACAGTTGTTTTGTCTCGCTCCATTTGCTGATTTACATCTCCACAGCTTCTCTATCAAAGTGCCTATTGTGACGACTGACCTATGAACATTTCAGAGGACACTGGGGGCCGCACTCCTTTGACAGGCCAGCCAACACACACACACACACACACTCACACAAATATAAACTCTTCTAAGCCCTGTTCTAACACACAAACACACACACACACACACAGAATCCCACAGACCATCTCTCTTTCTGCTCTTCTCCCTTCACATCCAGAGACTCCAGAAGGGAGGGAGGGGGACGGTTCCTCCTGGAATTAAGGAGAGAGAGCCATTTGCACACCAATTGTTTTTCCTTCTCTCTGAGCCAGGAATGAGAGAAAGACCACCTCTCTCTCTCACCCTGGGGCCACCGTCCCCCTCCTCCTCTTCCTCCTCCTCCTCCTCCTCCTCCCTCCCTCCCTCCTTCCCTCCTCCTCTGTGAAATCAGTGTGAATGGAGAGCCACATTCAGAGGGGATGAATGGGATGGGGTGGGAATGGGTGGGGGGTCACTCTGACCCCCACAGCCCTCCAATGCCAGAGCCACATGTGCAGCATATTAACATATGAAGCCCTGTCACTGCTCTGTCCACCCTCCCAACTGACCCCATTTACATTCACACACACACACAGTGAGTGTTTGGGTCACACACTATACGGTTATATCACCATAAAGCATAAAGCTCTAAGCTCCCGTACAAACCCTTATAGAGTGTTTCTGCCCAAAAAGAGGAGTGGACGTGTGAGCTGGGGGGACACAGAGGGTGATTGGGGCCAGAGGCAGGCAACAGGGACGCACCAGAAACCGGCAGAAAACAGAATTAGTCCCACAATGGCAATAAAAGACGAGGATTCAACCACCGGAATAAAAATAGGAACCCCTCTGCAATCACCAAATCAGAAAACCATTGAGTTGTAGTTAAGCAAATTGGAAAAACAAGTGTGAGGAGAGGGCCAAAGAAAACGTACCTTGGGCCTGGGCTGCACAGGGACCTTTTTTAGACTGTTTTTCCTGTTAGAGTTTCCCTCTTCGAGACAGTGCGTCACGTACAGACATTAACCCTTCGTTGGCTACGCACCACACTTCCCTGTGGAGAAACCCATGGTCCCCGTTCTCAGAGTGGATCTGTCTTTACATGATCTTCTGGATCCAATGTGTTTATACAGAACCTCCACAGAACACTCATCAGGCTGTAATGTATTTCACGGCAGATGTGTTTTATTATCATATTACAGCTTGTGGTTTGGGTCAGGTTGTGGTTTGGGTCAGGTTGTGGTTTGGGTCAGGTTGTGGTTTGGGTCAGCTTGTGGTTTGGGTCAGGTTGTGGTTTGGGTCAGGTTGTGGTTTGGGTCAGGTTGTGGTTTGGGTCAGCTTGTGGTTTGGGTCAGGTTGTGGTTTGGGTCAGCTTGTGGTTTGGGTCAGGTTGTGGTTTGGGTCAGGTTGTGGTTTGGGTCAGGTTGTGGTTTGGGTCAGGTTGCGGTTTGGGTCAGCTTGTGGTTTGGGTCAGGTTGTGGTTTGGGTCAGTTTGTGGTTTGGGTCAGGTTGTGGTTTGGGTCAGTTTGTGGTTTGGGTCAGGTTGTGGTTTGGGTCAGGTTGTGGTTTGGGTCAGCTTGTGGTTTGGGTCAGGTTGTGGTTTGGGCCAGGTTGTGGTTTGGGTCAGGTTGTGGATTGGGTCAGCTTGTGGTTTGGGTCAGGTTGTGGTTTGGGTCAGCTTGTGGTTTGGGTCAGGTTGTGGTTTGGGTCAGGTTGTGGTTTGGGTCAGGTTGTGGTTTGGGTCAGGTTGCGGTTTGGGTCAGCTTGTGGTTTGGGTCAGGTTGTGGTTTGGGTCAGGTTGTGGTTTGGGTCAGGTTGTGGTTTGGGTCAGCTTGTGGTTTGGGTCAGGTTGTGGTTTGGGTCAGGTTGTGGTTTGGGTCAGGTTGTGGTTTCTGTCAGCTTGTGGTTTGGGTCAGGTTGTGGTTTGGGTCAGGTTGTGGTTTGTGTCAGGTTGTGGTTTCTGTCAGCTTGTGGTTGGGTCAGCTTGTGGTTTGGGTCAGCTTGTGGTTTGGGTCAGGTTGTGGTTTGGGTCAGGTTGTGGTTTGGGTCAGGTTGTGGTTTGGGTCAGGTTGCGGCGTGATAATTCATGATTGGATTGAAGATTAATTTCTAGCAATACAGTAAACAGATTGCACAACAGGGCAATCTCAGTTGTGGAAGAGCAAGGCAATGCATCCATGCCATAAGGTATGATGAGTGTACTATCTTTACACAACCAGGTCTACATCCTCTTTAAAGGGGGGAATGGGGGGGGGGGGGTAAACCTTAAACAGCCAGTAAACCTTAATTAGGATCACCCAATGGCCGGCTCAGTGTCATTGGATAATTACGTTTGTTTATATGTTTTTGTTTGGTATGGAGCTGAATGGAGTGAGACAGCAGGAGCCATAGAGGGAGGGAGAAAGGGAGGAAAGGAGAGAGAGAGGGGGCAGGAGAGAGTGAGAGAGGGATTGGAGAAAGAGCAAGAAGGAGAGCAAGAATGGGAGGTGTTCACCTGCTCTCCTGTCCTCTCTCTTTCTCTTTCCCTCTCTCACTTGTTCTCTCTCCCTCTCTCAGCCGCCCCTTTCATCCTATCCCTCTCTCCCAGAATGGAGGAACTGAGTCTGACATGAGCACAAATAAGGAACCTCAGGCCAGAGCCACGACTGGAAAGTTTCCCCACAGGCAAGGCAGAATACATTTTTTTACAAGAAAGGAGGACAACAAGCTTTTTCCCCCTCATTCAGTTCAACATTTTGTTCTCCTCAAACATACATGCACGCACAAACAGGATAGCATGCACATGCACAAACACACACTCTAACACACACACACAGACGACAACACATGTAATCACACGCACCCTCCATTGCTTCCCTGGTGGGTTTAGCTGTAGTGATGCTGTGTGTTGAGAGAGAGAGGCCAGCCCAGGCTCTCAGAAGGTTTGGTGTGGCTGTCTGTGGTTATGCCTGTTGAGTCCCTCTGACCGCCACATGATGAATCACATCCCTGCTCCGTCCAAATAACA